>NW_027053074.1:0-63000 GCF_011386835.1 Chrysemys picta bellii | reverse complement strand
ACCGCTGACTCCGGCATCTCAGCCAAAGGCCCCACATCCAGCGCAGGGACTTACAGAGCTGCACTCCCATCCCATCACCATGCTGGGTCCGCTGAGAATCTGCATTTTCCTGCTTGGCCTCTCAGGTAGGTTTGTTTCTCTGTTCACCCGTCGGTTTTAGATCGCTCGGCAGTTCATGGGCTGAGGGTTTTTCCCTAAAGTTCCCAAGTTATCTAGGAACGTGTATCTAGGAAAGTCAATAGTGCTCGTGCTCCCAAATAATGTGAGTACTTTAGAAAATCCCTCCACAACTCATCCTGCGTGGGAAGACATTGAGATCCGGGGAGTCACACTAGGGAGTGTTTAGATTAATCTCTACATACACTAGAGAGAAGGAGACAGACCCGTATCTGCCGGTGTCTCTAATCTGTGGTTTTTAAACATTACTTTTAACAACCCGCTTTGTTTCTCTCCAGGGGCCCGGGCACAGGTGGTTCTGACCCAGTCCAGCCCGGAGATTAAGAAACCCGGGGAATCCACTAAACTCACATGTACCGTGAGCGGCTTTGCTCTCAGCAGCACTAGCATGCACTGGGTCCGACAGGCTCCGGGAAAGGGGCTGCAGTGGCTGATCTACTATTATTCATCGTCTAGCAACAGCTACTCCCCGACCATCCAGGGGCGATTCACAGCCTCCAAGGACAGCTCCAATTTCTACCTACACATGACCAGCCTGAGAGCGGAGGACACCGCCGTGTATTACTGCGCGAGGGACACAGTGAGGAGAAGCCGGTCTGAGCTCAGA
Source organism: Chrysemys picta bellii (assembly GCF_011386835.1). Lineage (NCBI taxonomy): Eukaryota > Metazoa > Chordata > Testudines > Emydidae > Chrysemys > Chrysemys picta. The sequence goes on along the minus strand of NW_027053074.1, from coordinate 62,216 downwards.
CAAAAACCTCCCCCGGTGTTAATTTAAAAAGAAGCCCCCAGCAGGTGGCGCTCCGGAGCTACACACAGCAAGGAGCCCATGGCAGCAAACACACTCAGCCGGGACAGGCTGGTCTGTCTCCTTCGTCCTCCTCTCCCTGCACCAACAGGACTGACACAATCCTTTAAACAAACGCCTGCAAAAGGGCCAGGTTGTCTCTCCTGCGGCTTGTCTTCCTTTGCCTCAATCAAACACAGGCCGGGAAAGGAAAACAGTTAAGCACTAATTACTACATGTCATTTATTTGCTTCTCTCAGGCACGAGGGAGTAGCTGCTCCTACTGCTCCAAGTGAAGTCAATGATTAGTTTATTATTTTGCATGATGGCCCCTGGAGTCACAGTCATGGGCCGGAGCTCTATTGTGCGAGGCGCTGCACAAACAGATCAAACAGCCGGTCAGGGCCCCACGGAGCTTATGAACTGTAAGACAAGAGACAACAGATGGGCAGGGGGAGATACATGGGGGAGGGGAGACAAGGAACCAATGAGACAATATTGATCAGCATGATCGGCAGGGACCCCTCAGCAAACCAGCCGCCCGTTGTCAATACTTTCTTATGCTCCAGGGCAGAGGAGGATTTTAGGAGAGCTTTGAAGGGAAATAATGAGGCAGCGTTAACCAAATTCCCCACTCCCCCCAGCCTATCCCGCTCCCAAGGCAAGGGGCAGCCGCGGGGAAAAGCAGATGGCTACTTGTTTAAATAGTTAACAAATGGACAAAGGAGGCTTCCGTAGGAAGACGGGCATTGTCACTGTGGATGAGAACAGGCACCAAACTAGTCCATTCGCCTACCTCCTCTAGCGGTAAACACCAACTGCATCAGCATTGCAAGGGGCAGTTATAGAGAATCGAACCCCAGGGGAATTTCCCTCTGTACCTCTCCACACTTGTATATTGGTTTCTCCCAGAAATCAGTTTAATCTGAACAATGCAAAGCAAATGTTATTAGTGACGCCTTAGACCAAGGCAGACAAGAGAAAAAAGTACGACAGTGACACCTAAAGTTAGATCTAAAATGATCAAATGTTAAAAACGTATAAAGATTGTAAAGGCATATTCGCCTTTAATCCGTATGTGATCACCGTGCCACTGGTCTTCTCCAGCCTCCCTTCATGCGCACAGAGCCCCCGCTGGAGCCTCAGAGACAGGGTCAGTTCTCAGCGAACGTCCTGTGCTCTGAGAGGCCAAGGAAGAGGCATCGGGGGCAAACCCTGGAGAGCTCTTTTGGCAGCACAGATTACAGGGAAATCACTCATGGGGAAGGTTTTTCACCTGCCCTAAACAACATGGGCAGAGGCAGTTACTGTAGCCATTGCCCTTATATTGGCCTTCCAAGGCCGCTGTGTGCCTGGATTGAAAAGGAAGAGTTGTGAAGGCCTCAGCGTGTGATTACAACCATGAGCTAACTAACTGGCTGTCAAGGCTGATTCCCCGCTCTGGCACTCCGGGGGGCTGCAAAGACCTTTAATAGAAGCCTGGAGTGGCAAATATTTTCTTAACTCCCAAGGTTCCAGATCCCCAGGCCTTGGGTCCTATCGCTGCCACCACCACCCAAATGCAGAACCCCCTTGAGAGCCCAGGAAGGCGCACTTGGGAATTCCTTCCTGTGGGTCCCCTCAAGCTCTTTCACCCCCTCCCCCCCGGGGAAGAGCCGAGGAAAGAAAAGAGAAAAGGAAATCAGCTGTTGCCACCAGCTGAACCTGGAACCCTTTGTTCCTCTTAGCAGCTAACTGAACAACATGCACATGGACCTCTTTAGCTCCTAAGACACAGAAACCATGTTCTTAAAAAGGGTAATTTTTATATATATAAAAAAGAGGAAAACTTTTGGAAAATCAGGCTGTTGCTAGATATTAAAGAGCAACTGGAAAGAATTAAACACCAGGAATGGCTTCCCTGGGGTCCAGCTTAAACAAAAGCACCTGTGTTAGCACAGAGGAATCCACAAGCCCCAATTTAAGAGATAAACCTGATCTCATTTAACTGAACATTTCCTGTCCTACTCACATATCCGTAGTTCCAAAGGAGTAATTCCAGGTGTGAATGCTGAGGAATGTTCATACCTGGCCAAGCTCCTTACAGCATCCCCGCTGCTCTGTCTCTCCAGCTGAGAGAACAGTAACAAACAGCCCACAGAGGGGAAGTTTTTTCCCCCAATTTTAAAAGTTTCTAGTCTTCCCATTGGCCAGTTGCCAACACACTTCCTTTTACCTAAGCATTTCAGTGAGATTTCTTACCTCTTTACAGGTAAGGCAAGTAGAATACCACTACGAAGAAGGATTTTTATAACTATCAGACTGGCTGAGTGTCCATAAAAGAGTGCTACCCCCCTCCCTCCATTTACCACACTGGCATATCCACAAGTCTTTGTAGGAAGAGCTGAAGAGCTGAACTTGAAACTGATGCCAAACCCAGCTGTTTATCAATAGCCACTAATCCCACGTCATTAATTTAATCTAGAACAGGTGTTTTAAGGCCACCTCACCTCAGTAGTTGTGTGTGTCACGTTCATTAGCGAATCTTAAAGAGGAGAAATGTAATTCCCACTGTATAAATGGGGACCAGTTTTAGTGAGCTGAGAGCCTAAGTCCAACTTTCAGAAGTGACTTAAAGTTAGCAGCCTGAATCCCAGAGAAAGGGATTTGGATTTAGGTTCCCAAATCACTTAGTTACTCCGAGCCCAACTCCCTGAGGCACCTTTGATTTCAAAGCGCCACACACTACCCACAGGGCCGGCCCACAACATTTTGGCACCTGAGGCGGGGAGCTCAAATGACGCCTCCATGCCCCCTTGATGGGCCAAAACTTTGAAAGGTCTCAATTCTGCCTTCTTTCTGTTCTACTCCTCTCATGGTACCGCTCTGCTACCTACCCCAATAAAGGAGAACTAGCAACTTAAAATGCCTTGTTCAAAAATGTTAAGTAACACTTAACTTTCAAACGCCTGAACAGCAAATGTAACTATTTTTGTCTGCATAGTAAACACTGGCATTTTCATCTGTTTGAATAAGCAAAGTGGTGCTTTCTGTGCCTTATTGGTTGCAAAGATCTGAACTGCTTCCTGGAGGTCCACAGTCTGGGCCAGCTCATGCTCTATTGAGATGGTTGCAAGAAGGGCCGGCTCTAGGTTTTTTGTTGCCCCAAGCAAAAAAATATTTGGCCACCCCCCGCCCCCTGGTTTTTGTGTGTATGTGTGTGGCTTTTACACATTTTGCACAGCACCTGATTTGTGTTGTTTTCCACTCTGCTCAGCAATGGCTGATGATGGCTCTTTAATCTCATTCCAAGGGCATCTCTTAGATTCAGAAGAAAGCTGGGGCTTGTATTCGTTACTTGGTTTACTGGGGGCACCTTGTCTTATTAAAGGAGAATCTCTTTCGTATTTGCTCTTCTTTCAGCGCATGCCCCTCCAACTTCACTTCCCACCCAGACTGGAAGAGAGATCAGAGAGTTTCACTCCTTAAAGTCTAAAACCCACGAGTGTTTCTTTCCCCTGCTTCTCTCTCCTTTCGGTAAAAGGCTCCTGGTGTCTTTCCCTTTCACCTTAATTGGAAGGAAAGTCCTCTGATCCCCCCAGTCCCCGCTTTCCATCACCACCCTCCTTCCAGTGACCTGCTCCTGTAGCAAATGCCTCACATGTCTAGGGTCGGGAAATATCCTTCACATCAAAAGGGAAGGGGGTGGGGGGGGGATTAGGACAACGGGTCTGGGGGTGCCACTCAGTTTGTCCCAGAGCCATGAAAAAACCTCACCTGGACAGTTCAGCTCCTAAATCTCTCCCTCCTCTTCCCCAACACTAGCGGGGTTTGCATCCAAGCAGCTGTGAATGAAACCTGCTGGGGATGGTTTTTTGTTTGTTGTTTTACCGCAGTGTCGTGGGGTGGACACCCGCTCCTGCCCTGGAGGGCTGGAAATCAGCCCTGGGAGAGGGCTGCAGGGGTAAAAGCTGGGCTGACTGGGGAAGCGGCCGCAGCTGGGCCACGCCCCAATCAGGCCCCAGCTGGCCTGTATATAAAGGCTGGGAGCCAGGGGCTGAGCCGTCTCTGTGTTCAGAGAGAGACGGGCCTGGCTGCAGGGAGCTTAACTAAGTGCCTGGAGTGGAGCAGGGCTGGGGAAAGGCCAAGGGAGCCGGGGAGCTCCGGCCTAGGAAAGCCCCAGGCTGCAGGCCTGGTAAGGCCTATTAGGTACTGGGTTGCAGGCAGGGTTGGCGCTTCCATTTAGGCGACCTAGGCGGTCACCTAGGGCGGCAGGATTTGGGGGGCGGAAATTCTGTGGCGGGGGGTCCTTCCGCGCTCCGGGTCTTTGGTGGAAATTCTGCGGCGGGGGGTCCTTCCGCGCTCCAGGTCTTCGGCGGAAATTCTGCGGCCGGAGGTCCTTCCGCGCTCCGGGTCTTTGGTGGAAATTCTGCGGCGGGGGGGTCCTTCCGCGCTCCGGGTCTTCGGCGGAAATTCTGCGGCGGGGGGTCCTTCCGCGCTCCGGGTCTTTGGCGGAAATTCTGCGGCGGGGGGGTCCTTCCACGCTCCGGGTCTTTGGTGGAAATTCTGCGGCGGGGGGTCCTTCCGCGCTCCGGGTCTTTGGCGGAAATTCTGCGGCGGGGGGTCCTTCCGCGCTCCGGGTCTTCGGCGGAAATTCTGCGGCGGGGGGTCCTTCACTCGCTCCGGGACCCGCCACCGAAGTGCCCCAAAGACCGGGAGCGCGGAAGGACCCCCCGCCTAGGGCGGCAAAAACCCTGGCACCGCTCCTGGTTGCAGGGGGCAGCCCATGGGTAGGCAGAGGCAGCAGGTCCGAACCCCTTTGCCTGTGAGGAGTGGCTGACACTGCCGTCTGCCCCAGTGAACGGGGGCTAGATGGAGACTGGGCAGTAGCCAAGACTGAGGCGCAGTGGGGATAGTGGGTGGGGGTTCCCCTGGGAGGGGGAGACCCAGAGCTGTGAGGGGTAACTGCCAGGGGGCAGCACCCCAGACAACAGGGCACAGGGTCCGGGAGGGACACGGGGACCAAGCAGCAGTGGATCACTGGCCTGCAGGGGGCGCTCCGATGGCTGGCGAGCTAATTCCCAAGGATGACCAGCAGGAGGCGCTGCAGCGGTGAGTCCCTCATCCTTACACGCAGCTCGACAATAATCCACACGAGTTACTGGTTGCTCTTTTGCTAGCAGGGCTGCACTTTAAGGCGCTTGGGTTTGGGTATCCCCTCCCCCTCCGGGTTTTGCAGCTCTGATCGCTCTGCAAAAAGACCAAAGGAAAGCAGCGGCCGATCCTCAGCTGGTGTGAATTGACACTGACTTCAGCGCTGACCATTCCCACCAGCTGAGGAGCTGCCCCCAAAGGTGTTTCTCAGCTACACCTAGCAAGATTGACATGGGTCCGGGACTCTCTCCGCCACCCGCGGCCCCGATCCTGCTCTCATGAGAGAGAAGTCAGCACAGATCCTTGTCGATCCCTGCATGACACTGTGGGATTGGGTTCCTGAGCACGACTGGCTGGCCGGGGGAGTCCCAACAGGTATAAACAGCGGCCTGCCCCAGACCGAGACGGAGTTTTCTCTCCTTTGACATCCAATGAGCTCTTCCACACGGTGACACCCCCGCTGGGGGAGCTGCGGTTGCTTCACACACGGCTTCCATAGCGGTGAACAGGGCGATTGTTTGCAGGACCAAGTGACCTGCTCTTAAACCCCCATAGACCACATCCAACTACACAACCTGCCTTCCCTAGACTCTGCCCTGCTGGATGGACAGGGGAGGACAAAACCCTGCATTAGCGGGGTCCTTTTCCTCTCTCCCCTGATCGAGCACCCGCAGTGAGGACGTGGCTGCGAAGTGCAACAGCCCAGTGGATGCTGATGTGCTGAGGGAAACCACGGGCCAATTTCTGAGCTTGGACCCCCCCCATGAGCAGGAAGGTGCCAGCTCTGGGGGAACATTGTCAGCAAGGACCCTGTCCTGGTACTGAACTGATCCGGATCCGGATCCCCGCCAGTCCGCTGTCGATTCCTTCCCCAGGAGTTTATCAGAATGTCTGGACAGGATCTATACATCTGTTGTAGCCCCCCACTGTCAGCTACACCCTGACACGGGGGAGCTCTCCCAGGGCTTGTGTTGTGCGGGGTCTCACCGCCCGTCGTGAGCTTGGGGAAGGAGTAAGGCTGGAAATAGGATGGTGGAGTCCTCTCTCTCCAGCCCTTCCTGGGGCAAAACTCTCATTGAGTGCCCCGCGGGGGTCGGCTCCAGCCCTGTGCCTTTCCATGCAGCCCCACAAAGCACGTGCCACTGCAGATCTTGTATTTGTGTGGATGTGCCCGCACAGGAGAGGGAGAGGAGCCAATTGTCAGGTAACCCAGCACCTCGCGTCTTTCCCGTGACAAGGGCAGCACCTGCCCATCTCTCCGGGCCGCTGCTTGGCAGAGGGGCTGTGTTCAGGGGGGAGCACGTGTGGGTCCCTGGTTGCAAGCCAGCACCATGGGCAGCAGCTCAGGAAAGCGCTTGGTTCTCAGACAAGCAAAGAACACGCGGGAGGAGTTAGCCTGGCCTTGACTCGCCTCGTGGTGTCCAGAGTAGCGCGGAATGAGCCCGGGATGGCGTCTGGTGTCGCCTTTGTTAGGAGTCTGTTTGAGTCTGACAGTTACGTTCCTGGGAGTCTTTGCTTCTCCCAAAGCTGCCTGGGTGGAAGCATCGGGGTGCTGCATAAATACAGAGACGCAGAGAGAGGAGATTGCATCTGCTGGAAACGTGTCCTTACGCCCTGTCCCTCTGGCCAGTCACTGTTTCTTTAGAGTCATGTCGTCTTTTGACACTGCTCTGTCAGATCAGGTGCCTTTGGCTAGGGCAGCCTGCTGCAGTCATACAGAGCGATTGGGGGAATTGGGCTCCAGCGGTGATGGTGGGGCGGAAATGGGGCTGGCTGCATCAGCCTGACCCTCTGTGTACTCTGCCTATCTGTACAGACAGGTCCCCCTAGGTTTCCCTAGGAGCGCCCGGTCTGGAATCTCTCTCTCCATCCAGACACACGAGTGTGAAATCTTCTGAACTCTGTGTTAGCCTTGCCAAGGTCCAGTCCATGTTCGCTTAGAGGACAGGGTCAATGCACATGGGATCTAGCTGTCACGCTGAACTTCACTCTGGAGAGCCATAAACCAGCTGTTTGATCTCTCCCGTCAGGTGCCTGACTGCGTTCTTACATTATAAACCAGTGCGGTTACAAGATATCCCAGTGAAGGGACCCTGCATTGGCTGACACATCTGTGCTAGCCCCTATGTGCTCTCCTCTTCCCAGATGTGCTGACCCCTTGCACACCCCTGAAATTCAGGATTGAGGGCTTCTGAGCTTGATGCAAACTGGTTAACTTGGAGAGGGTACCAATTTCCATTTAAACCTTCCATGGATTCGAGCCCAGAGAGGCAAACCTGATTGGAAACAGTGAGGTCTGCGCTCGGAGAGGTTCTTGATTTCAGCTCCATTGGGATTTTGAGAGTGGCCCTGCAAACCCTTCGTATCCTGAGTAATCCTTACCCCACAAATTGTTCCACCGGAGCCAGTGGGGTCAGTCCCATTAGTAGGGATGGCAAGATCTTAAAGAGAACTAGACCCTGCGGACGTTTGTCTGGTCCAGCCCCGGGCTCTGTTCCCAGCACCTGAGCTCCTTCTAGCTTTCCATGCACCCAGCTTTTCTAGAGGGCAACTGTACAGTAAACCCCGTGAATCTCGAGTAAGCACAGGGGCTGGTTTTCTTTTCCTTGCAACACCCGAAAGCCTCAACTCCTGGAAGAGGATGGCCAGAATGCCGCCCCTGGAAATGTGCCGCCCCAAGCACCTGCTTGTTTTGCTGGAGCCTAGAGCCGGTCCTGCCTGGGAGTGTCGGATGGGGAAGGAGACGCAGCTGTGGGGAGCCAGCGGCTGGTTCCAGGCACCAGAGAGTGAGAAACCGCTTCAGGGAAAGGGAGAGAGCTGGGCATGGAGGGAAGATTCATTTTCTGGGCTCTGTCAGAATAAAGGCCATGACTGCAGTAACCCAGGGACAGAGCACACTCTCGGGGGAAATGCATCACCCTAGTGTCCGCTGCTTTTCCTGTAGCAGAGACACTGGTGTGTGTGAGAGAGAGAGACGGCTGGGGCCTGCTGGAGGGAGTGAAACTTGCTCTGTGTGTAGGGATATGTCAGTGCTGAAGCCCAGACAGTCCCTTACAATGACCTGTAAAGTATCCAGTGACTCCAAGCTATGCCCGGTAGAATTAGGTTTGGGATATTTCTGAGAAAAACAGGGAATACTGAACCGCCGCCCTAACCATAAACCTGTATTTATCCCCTAATCCCAATCCAAATCCTAAATTATTATTTAATTTAACCATAACCATGCTCCTAATTCCACATTTAAATTCTGAGGAAGTCTTTGTACCGACTGACTCATGGAAAGTGTCCTAAAATGTCTTGAGTTCACCCCAATCTCATCTACCTGGAGAGAATTTCTACAGGTAGATGAATTCCACACTACAAGAAAGATGTGGAAAAATTGGAAAGAGTCCAGCGGAGGGCAACAAAAATGATTAGGGGGCTGGAGCACATGACTTATGAGGAGAGGCTGAGGGAACTGGGATTGTTTAGTCTGCAGAAGAGAAGAATGAGGGGGGATTTGATAGCTGCTTTCAACTACCTGAAAGGGGGGTTCTAAAGAGGATGGATCTAGACTGTTCTCAGTGGTAGCAGACGACAGAACAAGGAGTAATGGTCTCAAGTTGCAGTGGGGGAGGTCTAGGTTGGATATTAGGAAAATCTTTTTCACTAGGAGGGTGGTGAAACACTGGAATGGGTTCCCTAGGGAGGTGGTGGAATCTCCTTCCTTAGAGGTTTTTAAGGCCCGGCTTGACAAAGCCCTGGCTGGGATGATTTAGTTGGGAATTGGTCCTGCTTTGAGCAGGGGTTGGACTAGATGACCTCCTGAGGTCCCTTCCAACCCTGAGATTCTATGATTCTATGATTTGTGTGTTGCTGTGGGTACCAGGGCACATCCTGTATGGCTGAGGAAGCTGGTGGGAGACATGGGACCATGGGCAATGTGGTTTCTCAGTTAGAATGGGCCAGAGGATCCATAAAGATGTTGAAGCTCCTACCTACCCCTGATTTCAGGAGAGTCTCACATCTCTGGACATCTCCCCTCTCTTGTTTCTATTGTTCAGCTCTGCCCGGGGCTTTAGACAGTGTAGGGATTTGATCCACAGTCCCTTGCTTCCCTTTGAAGGGCTCCAATGAAGGTGAATTGACATTGGGTCACACGCTAAGACATGAGGGGATGCGTGACTCTGCTTCCCACTGACAGCGCTCCCTGCCTAGCAGTGTCCCTCCCTTTATACTCGCTGCAGAACCCGCACGCAAATCCCTGCCCCTGCCCCGGGGGGTTCAGGCTCTCCTCAGACACAGAACTGCCCAGTCTTGCCCGCTGTGGAGTTTCCCTCATTGCATGGAAACGAGAATGAAATCTCTGCTGCTTTTCCTGTCCCCGTTTTCCGCCCCCAGCTGTGAGTATCTATCGGAGAGCGGGAGAATTGGAGACAGATCCACTGATTCGTTCGGTGGCCAATATCTTCCCTGCTTTGTTTCCCTTTCCCCAGATGTCCTCTCCCCAGTGCAGCTGATCCCGTCCGGCCCGGGGGCGGTGAAGCCCGGAGAGACCCTTGCACTGACCTGCGCTGTCTCGGGTGTTTCCATCATTGATGGCAGCTACGCCTGGGACTGGGTCCAGCAGCCCCCCGGGAAAGGACTGGAGTGGGTAACACGGATATACCCACCTGACGGGGGAAAGTGGTTTGCCGCGTCTCTCCAAAGCCGGACCATCATCTCTTCGGACACCTCCAAGAACCAGTTCTCCCTGCAGCTGGCCTCCCTCGCAGCTGCAGACACCGCCACGTATTACTGTGCCAGAGACACACAGGGACACAGCAAAGCGGGGCTGGTACAAAAAGGGGAAGCGTATTGTCCAGAGTCACTCGGGGCCCTGTCACACTCACGTCTCAATTAGAAGCGGGGTGAGACACTGGTCACAAGGCCGTTTAGGAGGTGGAAAGGCGGGAGGGAAAATTCTTCATCTGCTAACTCAGCTCCTTGTAAAACAGAGACACAGAGCTCACATCTCATGGCTTCCCCAGGGGGAATCAATCAGACAAGCAACCAGGTCTCATTCCCCTCGGTGTGGGAGAATTTGATATCTTGGGGGCAGCAATCTCAGAGCCCTTCTGGGTACTAGCTACAGAACCCAGCGCTGCATTTCCCCCTCAGGAACTCAGGAAATCCCAGCGAGGTTCAAGTCAAGTTCATTTAGCCCAATATCCTGTCTCTGAGCATGACTAGCGGGGGCTGCTTCACAGAACCCTGCAGCTGAGGATGAGAGATAATCCACCCTCCACATCGGGTCTCACCCTGGTCTCCAACAGAGATTGGGTTAAACCAGCGACACTCAGACTGTGGCTCTCCAGCCGCAAGGGGCTTTCTAATGTGTCTCCTGCCGCCCTTTGCAGCACCTGGTGTGATTTAATTATGAACCCATTCAAGTTATTAACAAATCAGGATGTGTTTATTATGTTATTATCCTAGGGTTACCATATTTCAGCAAGCAAAAAAGAGGACGTGAGGAGCCCCGCCCTAGCCCCTCCCCTGTCCTGCCCTAGCCCCGCCCCTGCCCCACCCACTTCCCGCCCCCCTCAGAACCCCCAACCCTCCCCCCCGCTCTTTGTCCCCTGACTGCCCCCTCCTGGGACCCCTGCCCCTAACTGCCCCCCCAAGACTTCACCCCCTACCTAAGCTTCCCTGCTCCTTGTCCCCTGACTGCCCCCTCCTGAGACCCTCTCCCCAATCCTAACTGGCCACCTAGGACCCTACCCCCTACCTGTGCCCTGATTGCCCCAACCCTTATCCACACCCCCAGACAGAGCACTGGGACTCCCACACCCCATCCAACCACTCCCCACCCCCTGACAGCCCCCCCCCCAGAACTCCCGACCCATCTAAACCCCTCTGCTCCCTCTCCCCTGACTGCTCCGATCCCTCTCCCCACCCCTGCCCCCTGACAGCCCCCCCAAACTCCCAAACACCCCCCCCGCTCCTTGTCTCCTGACTGCCCCCTCCTGGGACCCCTGCTTCTAACTGCCCTCCAGAACCCCACCCCCTACCTAAGCCTCCCTGTGCATTGTCCCCTGACTGCCCCCTCCTGGGACCCCTGCTCCTAACTGCCCCCCAGGACCCTACCCCCTACCTGTACTCTGACTGCCCAAAACCTTACCCACACCTCCCAGAAAGCCCCCCCCCGAACTCCCGACCCCCCCCCTTGACTGCCCCCTCCAGAACCTCCCTGCCCCTTCTCCTGCCCCCTGGCTCCCTTGTCGTTGGCCTTCGGTTCGCCTAAGGGCTCTCTGGGACCTTGCTCAGGAACGGCCGGAGCCGTTCTCCGGTATGCTGGGCAGCAGTGGGGGAGGAGCTCCAGCCTGCCGGAGGCGAATGCCGGGAGGGAGGGAGGGAGCTCTGCTGCAGGGGGGAGGAGGGACTCTTTCTCGCTGTCGGAGCCCCATGTAAGTAGCACCATCCGGCTGCCCTGTTAGCCGCGAGTGCTCTGCATGGGGGGGGGAGGGGAGAGAGGGAAGTCCGGACATTAACAAATTCCCCCCGGACGCTATTTTTAGTTCAAAAATCCGGACATGTCTGGGGGAATCCGGGGGAATGGTAACCCTAATCCAATTGAGTTATCGATTTACACTAAGTTATTAACTTACTGTGGGAATTTTATAGATCTAGATATCTAAATAAAATATATTATATATAAATATTTGTGTACATATACTAAATATATATACATAGAGAGAGTGTCTATATGTATACATACACTCTAAATATTTTCCCTGACATTCACACTACTGTGGCTCTTTGGGTAATACTGATGGATAATTTGGCTCCTGAACCCCTGAGGTCTGAGTATCACTGGTTTGAACCAGGACAAGGTTTAACATCCCCGCCAAATTCTCCCCCTCCCCCCACCCAGTGTGTGTCCCAGCCCCACTCCTGACCTACCACAATCACAGGCCTCCTGCGGAGACAGCCCAGAAGTTTCCTGTCTCCCAACTTCTCTCCCTCCTGCTCCTGCCCTGAAAGCTGTTGCCTGGTGCTACTTGGGAAAACCCAACCTTTCTCCCTCTCCCAGTTAGACGGGGCGTCCTCTTAGCTAGCGAGATCCAGACAGAGGGAGCTGGCCCTAACCGTCCCAGGACCCAGCCCCCTTTACCAAAATCCCTGTTCCATTTACTGAATCCTCTTGCTTCCCCTGCGCTGGCTTCTCCTGTGTTTAGTGTGAACATCTGCCTGTTTCAAACCATCCGATTTATTTCCAAGTTCCCTTTCCCACCCCGCGGAAATGAGGTGAACAACTCAACATGCGCCCAAGTAGGTCTGGGGATCCTAATTCCCTTAACTCCCATTCCAAACCCACAACCATATGTGCAAATTCCACAAAGACCTGCCCCCGACACCGGAGTACAACACGCTGTAGATGGACTCCATGGAGTCAGGCTGGGGGGTTATCAAGAAACCTGCGGCATTTCGGAGCCAGAATCTCACTGGGTTTCACTGGCAGTTGGATGCCCAGCCCCCAACCGGGCTCTGCTCTTCTCTGCCCCTTGTCACCTGAGTGTGTGAGCGACTCACAACCAGTCCTGGATTTTCCCCTCACACATGAAGGAGGGAAGTGTCATTAGCCCCATTTTACAGAGGAGGAACTGAGGCCCTGACTCAGTAAGGCTGAGATTATCCAACCTGCCTAGGGGATTTGGGCCCCCACTGCCCACTGACACGAGTGGGAATTGTGCACACAGAGCCCCTGGGTGGAGTCACACAACGGCAACAGGGAGCCAGTCTCCTAGAGCCACAGGGGAATCACCAAAGGCTAATGTACAGCCACGCTGCGCTGAGCGCAGGGTCTCTCTGGGTGTAAAGGGGACCCCTGTCCAAAGGGGACATCGCCATGTACTGAGCGCTCACCCCCTGCCAGCTCTTATACCCGCCCTGGGAACCCGCATGCAAATCCCTCCCCGGGGGTTCCTGTTAAATACCAACCGCTGGTTCTAGGAGCCTCAGTCTCTCCCCAGACACAGAACTGCCCGGTCCTGCCCCTGAGGAGTTTCCCTCACTGCGTGAAAACGAGGATGAAATCTCTGCTGCTTTTCCTGTCCCTGTTCTCTGCCTTCTCCTGTGAGTGTTTATTGAGAGCGAGAAAATCAGCAACAGATCCACAGATTCGTTCTGTGGCTAATTCTGTCCTTGCTTTGTTTCCCTCTCCCAGGTGTCCTGTCCCAGGTACAGCTGGTCCAGACCGGCCCGGGAGCGGTGAAGCCGGGAGCGACCCTCAGTATCACCTGTAAGGTCTCAGGTCTCTCCGTCAGCAGCTACTATTGGGGCTGGGCCCGGCAGCCCCCTGGGAAAGGGCTGGAGTGGATGGGGCGCATCCAGAGCACTGCAGACGGAGGCAACACAGCTTATAACTCGGCTTTCAGTAGCCGGATCACAATCACCAGGGACACCTCGAAGGACGAAGTTTATCTCCAGCTCCGTTCGCTGACAGCTGCAGACACCGGCACCTATTACTGTGCCAGACACACAGTGACACAGAGCAAAGCAGGGCCTGGCACAAAAAGGGGAAGCGAATTTCTAGTCAGCCGACATGAACTTTCAGTTAGTGCTGCAGGTGATGAGACAGACAGACGAGGCATTGCTAACAGGGGTATCTCAGGAGCCACCCGCGTTTCTCCCCCTGCATCGCACCGTCCCACCGAGGGATTTTACACGCTCCACTTCCCTGCACTTCCCCCTGAAATGTGCACCCGGGACTCACTGAGAGCGGGGTGACGGTGACATGAATGGTGAGATACTCTGGGCCTCAATACCAAAGGTCCATGTCTGCATCTCTGAGTGACATCAGCTCCAGCTGTGGGCGATTATCCACTCCTGGGAGTCAGGGTCCCTGTGACTCCCATTGGGCCCTGAAATATTCAGACTCTCAAACTCAGACACCGCGTTAGGAAATGTTGCCCCAGGGGAGCCAGTGTCAGAGGCGCTAAGCGGGCACTGCTCTGCCTGAAGTCAGTGAGAGCTGCCGGGGCCCAGCACATCCAAAAATCAGCGTTCGAGCTGCAATGCATTATGGGAGGAGCAGGGCCGGCTCCAGGCACCAACTTAACAAGCAGGTGCTTGGGGCGGCCAAGGGAGAGGGGTGGCACATGCGGCAATTGGGCTGTGGCAGGTCCCTCACTCCTCTAGGAGCGAAGGACCTGCTGCCGCCAATCGCGATCACGGCTTTTTTTTTTTTTTTTTTTTTGCTTGGGGCGGCAGAAATGCTGGAGCCGGCCCCGGGGAGGAGGGATAGATTTAGGGGAAAGGCGCAGGACTGGTTTAAGAAGATTTGGGTTCAGTCCTGGTCTTTGCCAGACACTGCCTGAGAGAAAGTGGGTAACTCAGCTCATCTCTCTCCCTGCCCAGTCCCCATCTACAAACACCCCCCTCCCCACTCGGGCGTCACTCCCAAATCCCAGCAGCGATACACGAGGCTTTTCCTTAGCAGCAGCTGCAGCTCTGGGTGTGGCCAGACGGGGGCGCTGCTCCCAAGTACAATGGAATCCTACCGCAGCCAGGGCCAGGCAAGAAGCCGAGTCAATTATCCAGCAGCCTGTGTGGGGACAGCCCATAATTCCCGGGGTCCTGTCATATCATCCCCTGTTTCCAGGGCTTCGGGGGGCGTGACAAGTCTTATCAATGTAGGGAAAGGACAAGGAATCGGAGAGACTTCTGAAAATTAAAGGCTCATATTGATTTTATCTCAAAGGAACAACAACTTTATAATCACGATAACAAAGAGGAGGTGCCCAAGACTACGGTGATGGGCATCAGTAAAAGAACCTAGTCTAGTACATAGGACCGGCTATACAGGGTCAGAGCAATGATCCATCTCGCCCAGTAGCCTCTCCTCTCTCAGTGGCCAATGCCAGGTGCTTCAGAAGGAATGAACAGAACAGAACAGGGCAATTTATTGAGTGATCCATCCCCTGTTGTCCAGTCTCAGTTTCTACCAGTGAGAGGTTTAGGGACATCAGGAGCATGGGGTTTTGTCCCTGGCCATCTTGGCTGATAACCACTGATGCCGTTATCTGCATAACATAAGAACTCTGTGTCACCCAATGAAATTCATAGGCAGCATGTTTAAAACAAACAAAAGGAAATATTTCTTCACACAACACGCAGTCAAGGTCTGGAACTCTTTGCCAGAGGATGTTGGGAAGGCCAAGACTACAACAGGGTTCACAAAAGAACTAGATAAGTTCATGAAGGATAGGTCCATCAATGGCTATTAGCCAGGATGGGCAGGGACGGTGTCCCTAGCTTCTGTTTGCCAGAAGCTTGGTGGTGGCGACAGGATGGATCACTTGATGATTACCTGACTGTCCATTCCCTTTGGGGCTCCTGACACTGTCGGAAGACAGGATACTGAGCTAGATGGACCATTGGTATGAACCAATGTGGCAATTCTTATGTTATCCATGAATTAATCTAATTCTTTTTAAATCCAGTTTTAGTTTTGGCCTTCACAGCATCCCATGGCAACGAGTTGCAGAGGTTAACTGAGTCCTGTCTGAAGAAACACTTCCATAGGTTTGTTTTTAAGCTGCTGCCTATTAATTTCATTGGGTTTCTCATATCTGATGGAAAGAAAGAAAGAAAGAAAGAAAGAAAGAAAGAAAGAAAGAAAGAAAGAAAGATCTGGTCAGATCACCCAGTGTTCGCTAATAGCCGGTTCAGTTCCCTGCCCGATTACACAGCTCTGAGAGAGCCACTGAACAGAGGAGCTAAAGAGCTCGGGTGTTTTTCAGCTCCTTTCCAAGGGTGATGTCCGAGTGTCTGATCTTTATGCAAATCTCCCAGCCAGGGTCCCCATATAAATAGCAGCTCCTGGGTTCTCCCAGGACCCACCTGCCCAGGGGCTGAAGTGAATTTCATTCTTTGTTCCTTTTCTTTTCACCTTTTACAAAAATGGAAAATGTGTTATCACTTCTGGTTTTACTAGCTCTCTAGCCCTGTAATTCAGGAGGAGAAATTCGGGGGAAATGATCAAACCCTGAGAAACAGAGGTCAGGATTAAACTGTAACATGTCCTAGGTGCCTGATCCCAAATACAGGTGATCCTAGTCCAGTCAGGGCCGGGAGCGATGAAGTCGGGAGGGATCCTCACACTGACCTGGCTGGACTCCACCAGGCTGACCTGGGAATAGACACCTGCAGAGCCAGAGGGGGAAATAAAGGGGAAATATTGCAGTGATTCACGGAGGTGCAGTTATTAGGGAACATGCGGTGCTGGGCACCCAGTGGCAGCACAGATCCTGCCCGTACCCTCTGGGAGCAGCAGGAGGAAGGCGATGGCCAGGCTGGGGGTCATGTCTGCGGCTGGCGGCTCATTCCCCAGGCAGGATGGGAAGCTGAAGCCCGGCGCTGGCTCTGAGTGGGGTGAGCGGCCTGCAGCTGGGCTATGAACAGGGCCCCGGGGACCTCATTTGCATGGGCCGGGGGGTGGGGACAATATAACGAGGGGACCCAGGAGATGTGTGACGCAGCATCGCGTTGTTAAATCTCCAGCAGTAACACGGAATGTTCCCTTCTGCTATTTCTTCTGCCCGCCGGAGATTTGCAACTATGAAATCACTGACTGGAGGGAGTTATCTAGCTGTCTGTCTATCTGTCTGTCTCTCTCTCTATCTCTCTGCCATACTCCCTTTTTGCTGTTGATGTCAATGTTATAAATTAGGAGCTATTCTTTGTTCATGAAAATCTGGAGAATTGGGATTAGGGTGACCAGATGAGAATTCCAAAATATCGGGACTGCCGCAGAGGCAGCGCCTTTTCAATTGTTATGCTCACCCGTCCGAGTCTTCAGCGGCAAGTCGCTCAGTCGGCGACGGTATTCGGGGCATTTCGGCGGCGGGTAATAAACCTTGCCACCAAAGTGCCGAAATGCCGCCGATATACCGACGGCGACTGAGGGACGTGCCGTCGAATACTCGGAGGGGTGAGCGTAACAATTGAAAACGCACTGCCACTGCGGCAGTCCCAATATTTTGGAATTTTCATCTAGTCACCCTAACTCCAACAACCTGCTTCATCTGCAAATGACCGGCCTGAAGCCCGAGGACATCGCCCGGTATCACTGTGCAGGACTCACAATGACTAGAAGCCGGGCTGAGCTCAGACAAAAACCTCCCGTGGCAGTTACCAGAGAAAGTCCCAGCTGGTTTGATGCTGACAGGCCGCGCGCTGGGAGCTCACAGGAGACAGTAATTTCCTCCCTTTGAAATGGGGAAAATGAACCCGGCTGTTCAGTCAGATCTAGATCCACCGGAGGCGGAGATACCGGGAACGGGGTGTCCTGCACTGGGTGTGGTGGGGATTCACTCAGTCCCAAATATTCTGTTACAGACATTGATATGGGTGAAAAGGAATTATTATCTGCCACAGAGAAATCCAAATATTCCCATTGTTCCATTGTTCTTTTCTTTTCTTTTTAAATAAAAATCACTCGTTTGAGAACGTGATCTGATTCCTGTGTCCTGGAAGGTGGAGGTTCTGAGTCATGTGCCTAAAACCGCTCAGCTGAATTACTGAGAGGAAATAAGGTTCCATACTTCTCAGCTCCGTTTTTTTCAAGCTCTCTCCAGAGGGAGGGTTAAAAGAGCTTGGGGGTACCTCACAGGAAGGAATTACCAAATGTGCCTTCCTGGGTTCTCAAAGGGGTTTTTGTATTTGGGTGGTGGCAGTGATACTAGTCCAAGGCCAGGGAATCTGTAACATTTGGGGGAGTTAAGGCAGCCTTTAGCGGCAAGTACTTGCAAGGTCTTTTGCGGGCCCCCATCTTCTACACTTGAAGTTCAGGGTAGGGAAACAGCCTTGACACCCACGCAGATGCTTAGAGATGAACAATCTGGATTCTCCCCTGCACCTTCTTTTCCATTTTTAGCCTCTGCAAAGCAGATGGGATGTGGGCTTCTTCTGATGTACACCACCTCCTACACTTTAAGAACAGGGGCAGTTTCCCCTCCCATTTGTAGAGTCGATTCCAGTTAATATATAGAACAGGGGCAGAAGCCCAATTTGTCAGGTGACCAGAGCCACAACAAAAATAAATTGATGGTGAATATTCCACTGGAACGGGTCACAAATATTTACATAAGAACATAAGAATGACCATATTGGGTCAGACCAAAGATCCATCTAGCCCAGTATCCTGTCTTCCGACAGTGGCCAGTGAACAGAACAGGTGATCCATCCCCCATCCCTCATTCCCAGCTTCTGGCAAACAGAGGCTAGAGACACCATCCCTGCCCATCCTGGCTAATAGCCATTGATGGGTCTATCCTCCATGAATTTACCTAGTTCTTTTGTTAATCCTGTTATAGTCTTGGTATTCACATCATCATCTGGCAAGGAGTTCCACAGGTTGACTATGCATTGTGTGAAGAAATACTTCCTTTTGTTTGTTTTCAACCTGCTGCCTATTAATTTCACTGACTATACTTTATTCACCTCGGCCAAGCCTACCTACATAGAATATAAAAGTCACTTTACAAGCAGTTCCCTGGTTTAGAACAAGGAGCTACAGGGACACATCTGCCAGATCCACCTGAGCCCCATAATGCTCCCCAACCAGCTCCTCCCCCTCCCCGCTGCTATGGTGTCTCCAGCCCAGACGGACACTCACGGACTCTCTTCTGCGTGGGGTGTGTATTTGGTCTCCCTACAGCACTGGGGATGGGCATGATAACAGCCCCCCTCTCCCGGGGAATAAAATCTGCTATCCGATTTTAGCCCTATAATTGCCTGGCAACGTCACCCATTGCAGCAGGAAATCCCGAGAGGCCCGAGGTGCAGACGTCACTCGGCTCCTGAATAAACCCCACTCAGCTCAACTGGAAATATGGAGCAGGGCTGCAATTTTCAAAGGAGCCTCTTGACTTTAGTCACCCAACTCCCATCTGCAAATCACAGTCCAGACTCTCAGCTGGTGTCAACGTGCAGAGCTAGGGATCCAGCCCATAATATCCAGCCACAATGAAATATGGTCACCCTGGAGCTAACGGGGCCCACCAGCCACCCTTAGTTACATGAATCTATCAAGCCTCGGCTCTGAGGTCGACAGGGCCAGTCACTGACTGAGGGTCTAGATCGGAGCCCAGCAGGGCTCAGGTGGAAGCAGAGCCCCGTTGTGATGGATCGGGGACACGATCAGAGAGCGTAGGGCTGGGGCACTGCCCAGCTTCTGCTGGTCTCCTCTCATTGTCCTTTGCGTCCGTCTCCTCTCGGGCTGATGAACCAGTACCGTGGCATGCAGGGACAGGGGGATATTCTACACACAGCAACAGTTTTAAACCCAGGCTTTCAAAGACAACGTAACGAATAGGGGAGCTGTCCGGCTGGGTGCAGAAAACCGGGAGTTTTTGACTTCTTTTCTGGGAAACTGATAATAACACCTTGATATTTTGGGAGGGGGGGAACATTCCTTGCAGACCAAACCATGGAGTATCTCCGGGGCGCTCCCTGACGGCAAGTGTGACTGTTGTGTGCAGTAAAGGGATGCCAGTTTGGGGTGTGTAGATCGAGCCTGGGCCATCCCAGGCTTTAGAAAGCAAGTAGCTGGGGACAGGGCCGCCCAGAAGGGGGGCAAATGGGGCAATTTGCCCCAGACCTCGGGCCCTGCAGGGGCCCCCGGCCCCGCCTCTCCCTTCCCCCATCCGTCGGTGCCTCAGCTGCGGGCCTGAGCTCCTCCCACTGAGTCAGAGCCCCATGCTAAGGGGGCGGGGCTGCGAGCTCTGGTCCCGCTGGAATCACACCGCTGCAGCGCTGTCCGGGGGCCGGGGCAGCTCCTGGACGTGGCGCGCTGAGGCTCCGAGAGAGGGGAGAGGCGACGGTAACCCAGGAGCGGCCCCGGACAGTGCTGCTGGGGGGGGGTGGTCAGGGGATGGGGAATGGGGGGTTGGCTCATGGGCATTCCAGGGGTCTGTCAGGACTCGGTGGGGGGGGTGGATAGGGGTCAGGCAGTCAGGCGATGGGGGGGATTGGTGGGGGAGGGTCCCGGGGTGGTGGTTGGGAGAGGCAGTGAGGGGACAAGGAGCAGGATAGGTCAGGGATTCTGAGGGGGGCAGTCGGGGGGCAGGAAGTGGGTGGGGGGCGGATAGGGGGCAGGGCCAGGCTGTTTGAGGAGGCACAGCCTTCCCTACCCTAAAGCTCATTCAGCAGTTTGAGGCTTGCAGACAGCTATTTAACACAAAGAGCCAAGCTGTTATCTTTTCCCTTAGGGCTACCATCCCTTTCACCTCTCAAATGCCAAATTATAGTCTACATTTCATTTCAGTGCCATAGGGAGATTCATGTCAGGGGAGGAGAGCTTCATTTCAAATTAGCCACTTTAGATTAACAGTGATAGAGCCAAGAGAGCCATGGGGGAGGGATCCCATGAGAAGAGCAATATCCTACACCACCTACCTCCTTCCCAACCCTACCAAGGAAGACCCCCCCCCACCGCATTCCCCAAGGCTCCAGAGGGGTTAATTCACTGGTTCTCAAACTTTTGTACTGGTGACCCCTTTCACATAGCAAACCTCTGAGTGCAACCCCCCCTTATAAATTAAAAACACTTTTTTATATATTTAACACTGTTATAAATGCTGGAGGCAAAGCAGGGTTTGAGGTGGACGCTGACAGCTCACGACCCCCAGTAATAACCTTGTGACCCCCTGAGGGGTCCCGACCCCCAGTTTGAGACCCCCTGGGTTAATTTAATTTTAACACCCTGTGTCCATTCACATGCATGTGCTATTTTGAGCATTTCAGTTTTCACAACATAGGCTCATCCCAGATTCTGGAACAAGCTCAAATGCTCAGTTTGTGGAGTATGTACATAAGCTATACTAAAGACAAACCCACAGTAACTGTCTCCAGTTTGTGAGGGACCCCATGGAGCCAGTCTCTAGGAAACAGATACATTCATGGAGGTTAAGTCCATTAATGGCTATTAGCCAGGACGGGTAAGGAATGGTGTCCCTAGCCTCTGTTTGTCAGACGGTGGAGATTGATGGCAGGAGAGAGATCACTTGACCATTACCTGTTAGGTTCACTCTCTCTGCGGCACCTGGCATTGGCCACTCACAGCAGACAGGATACTGGGCTGGATGGACCTTTGGTCTGACCCAGTACGGCCGTTCTTATGTTCTTATGTTCTAACCTAAATGAACCCAAAGTTATGGAGACAGATATGAGTCAAGGAAGCCAGCAGAGTATCAGAAACCTGGAAAAATCTCTGACTGGATGGGCTCAGGCGTTTGGTCACGAGCTGAGGTGGTTCAAAAGTTTTGGATTTTTTTAAGCAGATTTTTTTAATTGTTTCTTTAAACAATCAAACACAGCAAGCAGCAAATATTTGGCCACACACTTCTGAAACCCCAAACCATGTTCAGGTTTTGGCAGACTAATTTCAGTGTTTCAATTAAAAAAACCACAACAAATTTTGAAGGAAAGCAGACATTGTCCGTGATTTTTTTCTGCTTTTTAAAAACCCCTAGTTTTCTATTCCAAAAAAGTTTTGACGGAAAATATTTGTCCAGCCCTTTTAATGAGCTTTAGAGCCTTTTAGCACTAGCTGATGCTGAGAACCAGTGATACCTTGTAAAGGTGACTTGAAAAGAACTTTTCTCAAAACTGGGTTTGTGCCGAGATGCGGAAGGTTTTTAAATGTTTATTTTTCCCAGGGCCGCCGGGGGGCGGGGGGGGAGCAAGTGGGGCAATTTGCCCCGGGCCCCACAGGGGCCCCCACGAGAATATAGTATTCTATAGTATTGCAACTTTTTTTATGGAAGGGGCCCCTGAAATTGCTTTGCGCCAGGCCCCCCGAATCCTCTGGGCAGCCCTGATGCCCAACACATTTTTCAGTAGCCACCGCTCCAATACAGAGACACCCTTTTACTCAAATACGGTAAAAGGAAGGAATAAAGAAGTCAGATCACACAGCATTTGCTAATAGTTGGTTCATTTCCCTGCCCTGTTTACAGCTCTGAGAAAGAAACTGAACAAAGGAGCTTCGGTGGTTTCAGCTCCTTTTCAAGGGTCATATTGGAGTGTCTGATCTTTATGCAAATCTCCTAGTCAGGTTCCCCGTTTAAATAGCAGCTCCTGCGTTCTCACCGGGACCCGCCTGCCCAGGGGCTGAAGTGAATTTCATTATTTCCCTTTTTTCCCCCCATCTTTTCAAAATGATGGGAAATGTGTTGTTACTTCTGGTTTTACTCGCTCTCTCGCCCTGTAAGTCAGGAGGAGAAATTCGGGGGAAATGATCAAACCCTGAGAAACAGAGGTCAGGATTTAACTATAACGTTTCCTGTCTTTGCAGGTGCCCGGTCCCAAATCCAGCTGGTCCAGTCCGGGCCTGGCGTGGTGAAGCCCGGAGAGACCCTCTCACTGACCTGCACCGTGTCTGGTTACTCCATTTCTTCTGGCTACCACTGGGCTTGGATCCAGCAGGCTCCTGGGAAAGGCTTAGAATATATGGGGCATGTATATGCAGCTAGTGGGAGCACAAACTATGCCCCGACTTTCCAGGGCCGAATCACCATCTCTGCAGACACTGCCAAGAACCAGTTCTCCCTGCAGCTCCGCTCGCTGACAGCTGCAGACACCGCCACCTATTACTGTGCCAGACACACAGTGACACAGAGCAGAGCAGGGACCGTACAAAAAGGGGAAGAGGTTTCTGTACACACATTCAGGGCATTTACTGCTGTGATTTTCCTCTCAGAGGGACACAGGCAGGAATAGAGAAGGAGAGAATGTTCGAGTCAAGATTTCATAAAGTTCACACAAGCGACCGATACCCTGATATTGCAGAACAGCAGTGACAACAATGTCACTTCTCATTGCAGGACTAAGGGTTAAACAAGGGAATCACCGGCAACCCCCAACTCTCACCATGTTCTCTCATCCCCAGCTCAACCCTCCCACTCACCTGCCATTCACACCTCAGGGTTCACTACTGAGCCTAGATCTTGCTTAGTCAGACCGCTCTGGTTTTTGTATTAGCACTACTAGGTTTCTTCTCACTGCGTGTCTGGCACAGTGATACCGGGTGGTGTCCTCGGGCTTCAGGCCAGTCATTTGCAGATACAGCAGGTTGTTGGGATTGTCCCTTGAGATGGTGAATTGCCCTTGAACAGCCGGGGAATCCCACTGGCTCCATTCAGCCTCGTTAATTTCAGCCACCCACTCCAGCCCCTTCCCGAGAACCTGGCGGACCCACTCCATCCAGTGGCTGCTGAAGTCGAACCCGGAGGCTTTGTAGGAGAGGCGGAGAGAGTCTCTGGGCTTTTTCACATCCCCCCCAGACTCCATCAGCTGGGACCGGGCACTGAGAATAAAGGCATGTTACAAATATTGGTATAAAACCAACCACAATATACTATTTGTTTAGCTCTGCCACTTCTTCAGTGGAAACAATACCTTCCTGAGCCACTATAGTGAAAATTAAAAGAAGCAAGAATCTCATTTTCGCTGGTGTTGGAGGGGGAAATTCTCAGGGCGAATAGTTGGTAACCAAACCAACATGGGCCGGGGACTGTTTCCAGGTGCAGCCTGGGCCGAGAGAGACACAGATTTAAACAGGAAGCTATCACCGTAATTTACATATTTCCCCCTTTATAAGCAATACAAACATCTTTAATTGATCCCCAGAATGACTGTAACTGAGGCTCAGAGTGGACTCAGTCCGTGTGTTTGTGCAGCGACTAAGAAAGTGTGCTGGGGTCTTGAACATACCTTTGTCGAAAGGAAAACAATTACCAGTTGCCTTCTACGACCTCAAATCTCTAGACAAGGTGTGACGTTATCCGATTAAAATATGACCATATTTTAATATTGTTGCAACCACTGTTCTAGATTTGCAACAAATCTTGTACAAAATGTGGCCTGTAAGATGTCTATGGAAAGGTGATGATTTGCTGGTTACGATTATACTCTCTGTTTGCATGTATCATTTTTGTTTTGGAAGTTATGAATATTGGCTTTATGTCTGGATTTCCAATGTTTGCTCCTGGAGTAACCCCCACAAGGTAGCTGGCCAGCATATCTTGGAGGGACCATTCAAATTGGTTGTCCCTCAAAAGGACACTGAACTCACGATGGCCCATGGGAGACGCCTAT
This sequence comes from Chrysemys picta bellii, assembly GCF_011386835.1. Lineage (NCBI taxonomy): Eukaryota > Metazoa > Chordata > Testudines > Emydidae > Chrysemys > Chrysemys picta. The sequence goes on along the minus strand of NW_027053074.1, from coordinate 37,925 downwards.
CTACAGATAATGGCTTTCTGCTATGACTAGCACAGCACAGAGCGGTGGGATCCTCATGTCACTTTTGGATAAGGAAGAGAGAAATAGCTACTTTTAAAGACCCCTCTTCCCCCAACATGTACTCAGGGCTTGTTATAGTCAAGTAACCGGGTAGTGGGAGATTCAGTTCTGCAGCCACCACTTGTGGGCCGAGGGGCTGTGGAACGGCTGGTCACCGGGGGTCAGTGTACATTCTCCCCTGCACCACGTTGGGGTTCCAATGACGCAAATAGCACAGCCTTGGGTCACAATCATGAGAAAGAACAAAGGGGTAAAAAGAAAAAGAACCCCCCCCTACCCCAATAGTGTTTTCCAATGACCCCCTACCCTGTCACGTTTTCACTGCACAGCTCCAGTTGAAAGGAAAGACCCTTCTCGGAGTGCTACCAGCTCTCCTCAAACCAGAAGCCTCACTGAGATGAATGGGAGACTTCCAGAGAGTAAGGAAAACACCCACATCTGAACTTCCCACGACATATTTCCCTCTGTTCCATGACCTTTTCAGCGGAGCCGGTCATTGCTGGGAAGGGGGATGGGCTGGAGTGGCTGGTCAGCTACTATGATCCCTCAAGCAAGCACTACGCCTCCTCCGTCCAGTGCCGATTCACAGCCTCCAAGAACAGCACCAACTTCTACCTGCAAATGACCAGCCTGAGAGCGGAGGACACCACCGTGTATTACTGCGTGAGAGACACGGCTACACTAGCAGATGTCGAGCGCTTTGAGTTAAACCCGCCTTCAGAGAGCACAGTAGGGGAAGCGCTGCAGTCTGTCCACACCGACAGCTGCTTGCGCAGTGACGTGGCCACATTTGCAGCACTTGCAGTGGCATTGGGAGCGGTGCATTATGGGTAGCTATCCCAGCATGCAAGTGACTGCAACGTGCTTTTCAAATTGGGGCGGGGGGGTGTGGAGTGGGACAGGGAGTGTGTTGTGTGTATGTAGGGGGAAAGAGAGTGGGTTTTGGGGGGCTGAGAGCATGTCAGCATGCTGGCTTGTAAGTTCAGAAAGCTAGGGTTACCATATTTTGTGCCTCCAAATGGAGGACACTCCCCGGGGCCCTGGCCCCGCCCCCAGCCCCGCCCACGCACCCACGCTCCAACTCCGCCCCCTCCCAAAGTCTCCGCCCCCTCCCCTGCTTCCCGCGAACATTTGAGTCGCGGGAAGGCTGTAGCGGGTAAGGGGGAGTGTGGGGGGAGGAGGCGCGGCCCAGGCTGGCCCCCGGCGGGTCCAGCCTGGGTCGGCTCGGGCCCTGGGGTGCCGGCCCCGGCCCCCGGCCGACCACCCCCGGCGGCCCTCCCGGCTCGGCGACCCCGGACCGGCTCTCGGCCCCGCGGGCCCGGCTCCCCGACCCCGGACCGGCTCCCCGACCCCGCGGGCCCGGCTCCCCGACCCCGGACCGGCTCCCGGCTCGGCTCCCCGACCCGGCTCCCCGACCCCGCGGGCCCAGACCGGCTCCCGGCCCCGCGGGCCCGGCTCCCCGACCCCGGCCCGGCTCCCCGACCCTGCGGGCCCGGCTCTCCGACCCCGCGGGACCGGACCAACTCCCGGCCCCGCAGGCCCGGCTCCCCGACCCCGGACCGGCTCCCCGACCCTGGCTCGGCTCCCGGCTCCCCGACCCCGGCTCGGCTCCCGGACCGGCTCCCCGACCCCGCGGGCCCGGCACCGCGGGCCCGGCACCCCGCCCGGCCCCGCGCCCAGCCCGGCCCGGCACTGCGACCCTGGCCCGGCCTGGCCCCCGGCCCCGGCGACCCCAGACAAAGAGGCCCCGGCCGAGCCCTCCCGATTTTCCCGGACATGCCCGGCTTTTGGGGATTTCCCCCCGGACGGGGATTTGAGCCCCCAAAAGCCGGACATGTCCGGGAAAATCCGGACGTATGGTAACCCTAAGAAAGCACAGACCCCCCCCACCTCTCTCTCTCACACAGCATTCCACATTAATGGTTGCTTTGTCTCGGAGCAGATAAGCAGCCGGTTGTCAGAAACGGAGCTTTCAAAGGGCATATCCGCATTCCTACAGCGATTCAAAAACAATGACAAGAGTGGCCACTTGACTTAAGGGGATTAAGGGATGTTTCCGGAGGCCGATCACACTGACGCCCGATGCATTGTAGCCAAGGCACAGCAAACGTTATTCCACTCACCGAGGTGGAGTACCAGCAGCGCTGTAGCCGCGGAGTCAGAACGCTCTACGTGCCTTGCCAGTGTGGACGGGGAGTGAGCTAGTGCACCTGGGGCTCCTTTATTGCACTGTAACTCGCAAGTGTAGCCAAGCAGCTGCGGTTCCTTCGTCATCTGACACCCCCTGGAGAGACTCCCGCCTCTTGATATCCCCTGGGCATTGTCTGTAACGATGGCGTATGCGCCCGGCACATTTTGGAGTACCCCTGTTTCAAGGGAGAGACACGCATTGATTTCAAGGGGCTTTCACCCTCAGACACAATGGGGCGCGTGACTCTCCTCGCCCATCCACTAGACAGGACTCCCTGCAGAGTGTCCCTCCCTCTGGTAGTTTATCCCCAATGGGTAAAACTGTTTGCAAACCCCTGACCCAGCGGCTGCTCCTCGGTCCCAGACCAGTGCCCTGCCCTCTGGACCCACCTTCATACCCTTACAGCACCATGTCCTGCCACGTGCGCTGAGCTGAGCGCCCCATCTGTCTGGGGTGTAAAGGGGACACCTGTCCCTGAGGGGACATTGCCATGTACTGAGCGCTCACCCCGTCATCTCTTATACCTGCCCTGGGAACCCGCATGCAAATCCCAGCCCGGGGGTTCCTGTTAAATACCAACCCCTGGTTCTGGGAGCCCCAGTCTCTCCCCAGACACAGAACTGCCCGGTCCTGCCCCTGGGGAGTTTCCCTCATTGCATGAAAATAAGAATGAAATCTCTGTTGCTTTTCCTTTCCCTGTTCTCCACCCTCACCTGTAAGTCTCTGTGGGGACGTAGGGGAATTAGGGACACACACACAAATAGAGATTCAGTGGCTAAATCAACCCTGGATTTCTTTTCCTTTTCCCAGGTGTTCTCTCTCAGGTGCTGGTCCAGTCCGGCCAGGGCGTGGTGAAGCCCGGAGACTCCCTCACACTGACCTGTACTGTCTCCAGCTTCTCTATCACTGCTCAGCATTACGACTGGCACTGGATCCGGCAGCCCCCCGGGAAAGGGCTGGAGTGGATGGGACGGGTATATCCGTATAGTAGCGGTGCCACAAACTACGCCCCGTCTCTCCAAGGCCGAATCACCATCTCTGCAGACACCGCCAAGAGCCAGGTCTCCCTGCAGCTCCGCTCGCTGACAGCTGCAGACACCGCCACCTATTACTGCGCCGGGGAGACACAGTGACACAGAGCAAAGCGGGACTGGCACAAAAAGGGGAAGCGGTTTCCAAACAGCCCAGGGAGGGAGCCCACAGTCACAGGGATAGACGAGCGCATTGAGAGAAACAGATGCACACACAGTGCACTGACTATGAACAAAACACATAGAAATAGTTTTGTTTTGTTTTTAATCCATGCTGTATTTACCTAGTTTCTCTGGACTGGCCTTACCTTCCGCGGCCACAGAAATGGTCTCAAACTCACTATTCAAACAAAGGTATTTCTTTCATTTAATGGCTATCGGAATGGGCAGGGAAAGATTCATGGAATTAAGAGCTACAAAATAATCACCCGGTGAGGCTGTTTGGGAGCACGTTTTTTGAAAGCAAACAGCCAACACCTCGCTCTGGCTCTGTGCCTGCACCATGCTGAGCCGGGTAAATCTCTTCCCCCTCAGCCCCTTGATAAATCTCTGTGGGTGAAATTCATCCCCGGGCCGAGAGCCCAGCACCAAGGCCTGACCCCTAGTGAGCCCCACGTAAGCATGACATGTCCTTTTAATACCCTTGGCATGCGGCTCACCAGGGTAAGAACCAGGCCTGGCCGGGCCGGTTTGTTTATCTGCCGCATCTGCAGGTTCGGCCGATCGTGGCTTCCACTGGCCGCGGTTCGCTGCTCCTAGCCAAATGGGGCTGCAGGAAGCGGCGCGGGCTGAGGGATGTGCTGGCTGCGGCTTCCCGCAGCCCCCCGTTGGCAGACCCCTGTTTTAATATATCAGAGGCCCTGTCCTGTCATCTTTTCAGGACCCAACTTCTCTGCTTTTACCGCATTTCCCCTAACGTCTTCCCTTCTGTGCCTCTGTGCCCCAGATTCAGCCTCATGGAACCAACTCGTAACAAAATACAAGTTTACAGAGATCCAAACACAAGGCATAGTTCAAATTTCACAGGCATTTCTCAGTCCCACGCAGACGCTTAGCGATGAACAATCCGGCTTTTCCGCTGCTCTGCCCCATGTGGTCCATTGTTAACCTATGAGAAGTGGGTGGGATGTGGGCCTGTTCTGATGTACAGCGTCTCCTGCACTTTAAGAACAGGGGCAGTTTCAGCTCAAATTTGAAGTGCGAGTGTGGTCGCTGTGAGCGCTGGGAGAGCTCTCCCTCTGCTCCTGGTAATCCAGCTCCACGAGGGGAATAGCTCCAAGGGCTGGGAGCCTGTCTACACTAGTGCTTTAAAGCGCTCAGATTTGCTGCGCTCAGGGGGGTGATTCTTCTAGATGTCCCTCCTTCACCCTGCTTTGCCAGCAAATTAAGCTGGAGAAGACAGGCAGGAAGCAGGAGCCATAGAGCCGAGGTGGATCCTGAACTACAATTTTTCATACCGTGGTTTTGCCACAGTTTGCACCCACCCACCCACCCAAGGCTGAATTGTGCTTCCTGAACACACTGCTTCATTTGCAAAGCCACTGGGGTTCCGGAATAGCCAATGCCACGTTCTGCGGGAAGCGGGAAATGCGGCCACTGGGCCTAAATTCACAGGCAGAGTGTGGGAGTTCCCTGTACAGAAGCTATTGGATTCAGCTGTATCCAAACTCCCAGTTTCTTGCACGTGCCGATCCATAATAAAATATCCCATGTACAGAGATCCTCTCAATGTAAGAATTGCCTGATTTCAAATAATCCTGGTTTTCTGAGCCCACAGAAATTTAACACCACTGTTGTCTGGTTTATTGATGCGCGAGACAGTCATTCTGCGCCTCTGTGTTTCAATAAATCCGTTTATACTGAAATGACATTCAAGATTACAACTGGGCAGGACGCCACCTATCCCACAAGCCGCGTCAACATGTCACATCAGATCATTTTCCTCCCTTCAGCCCACGTCTGCAAAAGTTTGGCCACTAACTTCGAGGGGCAAAGTGTAGCAGGGGAGTCATTTCAGGTGAGAGTTTTGAAGGAGCCAGGCCTGGGGTATCACAAAATGTGGGGAGAGCTCAGACAGGCTGAATGGTCCATTCCGGCACAGCTGCCTTCCCTACATATTTACAGTGACTCACCTGTGAAGTGATGACTCCTGGTCCCATTGAAGTCAAAGGTAAAACTCCCATTGGTTCAACGGGACTGGGAGTTACTCCCCAATGATGGGGATATGTGTCAGACTCCTAACAGAGGCACAAGAGGACAGAACTGTGTTTTCATGTGCAAAAGGAGGGATTTCGGGATATGTCATATCACCGTATTGTGTAATTAAATCCGAATTGCTGAATCTCTGTAGGATTCATCCTCATATCTCTGGCTCTATGATAACTCCATTTCTCCAACTGCAAACACCTGCATTGACATTTCAAGCAATACCCCGGAATTTCCCCGATTCAGGGGAATGAACACAGGGCGCCATCCAGCGAACACTGAATTAACAGCAGCTTGTGGTGCGGCTTTTCCCCTTTCACTTTCCTGGGCTTTGCCTCATTCCTGAGCGGTATTGACAGCTCACTTCCCACAACAACGCGCCTGTACTCAAGTTACCCAGGTCAGAAAACAATCAGATTTCCCATGGTAAGGAGAATCCACCCTGTGTAGCTCTGGAGATGTTCCAGTGAAGTGTTGGAAACACACCCGTTGATTTCAATGATCTTTAGACAGGACCAGGCTAAGAGACAGTCCTCTATTCTAGGCCCATACATATACCAACACATCTGAGCCCCTAAACACCCACATGCAATCACACGCAGGCTTTCATGCAATATGTGTTTAGAGTCAGACTCACAAAGTGAATTCAGCACCTAATTGTCTGCTGTGTGCCTAAATCGAGTATGCCTCTGGGATCCTAAAAGCCTGCACCCTGTGGGCACCGAAATTCCCTAGGTGCCTAGGGTTACCATATTTCAGCAAGCAAAAAAGAGGACGGGAGGAGCCCCGCCCTAGCCCCGCCCCTGCCCCTCCCACTTCCCGCCCCCCCAGAACCCCCAACCCTCCCCCCGTTCCTTGTCCCCTGACTGCCCCCTCCTGGGACCCCTGCCCCTAACTGCCCCCCAGGACTCCACTCCCTATCTAAGCCTCCCTGCCTCTTGTCCCCTGACTGCCCCAACCCTTATCCACACCCCCACCCCCAGACAGACCCCTGGGACTCCCACGCCCCATCCAACCACTCCCCACCCCCTGACAGCCCCCCCCAGAACTCCCAACCCATCTAAACCCCTCTGCTCCCTGTCCCCTGACTGCTCCGATCCCTCTCCCCACTCCTGCCCCCTGACAGCTCCCCCCCAGAACTCCCAGCCCCCCACCCTCCCCCGCTCCTTGTCCCCTGACTGCCCCCTCCTGGGACCCCTGCTCCTAACTGCCCTCCAGAACCCCACCCCCTACCTAAGACTCCCTGTTCCTTGTCCCCTAACTGCCCCCTCCTAAGACCCCCCCCCAACTGCCCCCCAGGACCCTACCCCCTACCTGTACCCTGACTGCCCAAAACTTTCTCCACTCCCCCCAAAAGCCCCCCCCGTTTCTTGACTGCCCCCTCCAGAACCTCCCTGCCCCTTCTCCTGCCCCCTGGCCTCCTTACCCTGCTGCTCAGAACAGGGTGTTGGGCTCTGTGCGAGCCGAGCCGGACACGTGGCTGCGCTCCCCAGCACAACAAAACCCGGTCCCTGGCCCTGCACAGTGCTGCCGGACCGGGCTGCAGGGGAGAGCTGCCGGCTCAGAATGCAGGGCGGATCCAGCTCCTCTACAGCTGCTCCGGAGTCCAGCCCGGGACGTTCCTGCAGCCCTCCCAGCCGCTCGCTCTGCTCTGCCGGGGGAGGGGGGAAATCCCGGACATTGTGAGTGCTTTACAAATTCCCCCCGGACGCTATTTTTAGAACAAAAAGGAGGACATGTCCGGGTAAATCCGGACGAATGGTAACCCTATAGGTGCCTGGCTGGTGATATGTGCTGGGGCAGAGAGAGCAACAAAGTGATTCACTCTACAGGCCAATGGTCAACTCAGGACACTCTCTGGGATTCAGGAGACTTAAATCCCTGCTCTAATGAGTCTTCAATTACATATAGCAAGTGTAACGGCCTTGCAACAGCCACGTCCCCAGGTGAGCTTAGCCCTTGATATTTCAATTCCTAGAAACCGCCACCCCTCCCCCGCCTGAAAATTCCCCGTTACATGGCCCCTCTGCGCATGGGACAGGGCTCCAGAGCTGAGTCTCTCCTCCCCTCCTCTCGCCATGTCACTTTACAATAACTAGGCCCTAAGTTCCTGGGTGAGGAAATACAGTCACCGCAGGGAGCTGGTCATTCCTCCCAGGGGTCCGATAGTGTCAGCAGGACCCAGCGCCCTGTGCCCGGCGCTGCACAGACACACAGGACGGGACAGTCTGACTCCTGCACCTGGAGCCCTGGGGCGAGTCAGTCAGATCACTGGCAGCAGGAGTGTGTGTCTCTTATAACGCAGGGACATGCAAATGAGGGAGACAGTTTCCTGTTTAAATCTGTGCCTCTCCCTGCCCAGGCTGCACCTGGAGACACAATCCGCAGCCCCTGGGTCTGTGCAGTGACCAGCCAGTCCCCTGAGAACTTTCCCCTCCAGCACCCAGGAAAATGCGATTTTTGCTCCTTGTGATTTTCGCTGTAGCCGCTTTGGAAGGTATTTTCCTCCTCTGAATAACTGGCAGTTAGAAGAATATTATGTTATAGCTGCTTTTTATATCTATATTTACAACTTGTCTCTATTCTCAGGTGCCCGGTCCCAGGTGCAGCTGGTGGAGTCCGGAGGGGATGTGAAAAAGCCCAGAGATTCTCTCCGCCTCTCCTGCAAAGCCTCCGGGTTCACCTTCAGCAGCTACTGGATGAATTGGGTCCGACAGGCTCCCGGGAAGGGACTTGAATGGGTCGCTACTATAACGAGCAGTGCGGGCAGTACATATTACCCTGATTCAGTGAAAGGCCGATTCACCATCTCCAGGGATAATTCCAAGAGTGAGCTGTATCTGCAAATGACTGGCCTGAAGCCCGAGGACACCGCCCGCTATTACTGTGCGAGAGACACAGTGAGGGGAAGCCGGTCTGAGCTCAGACAAAAACCTCTCCCTGCAGTAATCAGAGAAGCAATTTGGTGTTGGGGGCGCCCAAGGCCTGTCAGTGAAAATGAGATCAGTTCTGGGAAAGGGACTAGCAACAACAAACCCTTTTATTGCTATTATCATTCCTCCTCTTTGATTTTACGCAAGGGGAAGGAATTTATATAGAACATTCATAGTTGGGTCCCTTCCTCTTTCTTTCCTCTCCAGGGGACAAATTCTGAGCCCCCCCACGACCTCCCCAGGATAGGTGAAAACACAAACTCTGGCAGCTATAAATGGGACCGAATCCCTATTCGTCGATGCCAGAGAGCTGTGTGGGGTATGTTTAAGATGTTATACACGTATTCAACTCCCTGCCCTGTACATTGTCTCACTCCGATTAACCTCATCTATGAACTGGTCTCCAGGCAGCCTGAGAGCCTATCACCATGCATGGCACATTATGGACTCAACTATCCATCCTTACCGCCTGAGCATCACTCAATAATACCGTCTGTTTAACATTCCCTTGCCAAATATCTGTTTCCCCATACACCCCCTCTATCTGTCATCTATCAACAGTCATCCTTCCTCTCTCTCTCTCTCTCTCTCTGTCTCTCTCTCTCAGTCCCCATACACCCCCCTCTCTCTCTCTATCTATCCCCATCCACCCCCTCTATCTATCTATCTATCTATCTATCTATCTATCTATCTATCTATCTATCCCCGCTCACGGTGCTTGGCCAGAGGAACCTCTCTCTTATATGAAGGGGTCTCTATGCAAATCAAGAGCTAATCACCTGGTTTAAGTCCTGCCAATCTCTGGCCCCGCAGCTCCTCCCAGAAGAAGACGCGGGTTTTCCCACACTCTCACTTTCACTCCTCCTCTCGGAATTTCTTACACAAAACCCAGGAAGATGAAATTTTGGCTGAACTTAATTCTCACTCTGTCGGTTCTCCCAGGTAACTATTAATGTACAAAGTGTACTCCCCTCCGGGTTCCTGAGTGTGATAGAATCAGGGGTCTAAACAAATCTGTATTTGCAGGGGCCAGGCCTCAGGTCCAGCTGGTGGAGTCCGGAGGGGATGTGAAAAAGCCCGGAGACTCTCTCCGCCTCTCCTGCAAAGCCTCCGGGTTCCCCTTCAGCAGTTATCTCATGGATTGGATCCGTCTGGCCCCTGGGAGGGGGCTGGAGTGGCTGGCCAGAGCTGCTGCCCAGGGGAGCACCTACTACGCTGATACCGTGCAAGGGCAATTCACCATCTCCAGAGACAACGCCAACAGCCTGGTGCATTTGCAAATCAGCAGCCTGAGAGCGGAGGACACCGCCCTGTATTACTGTGTCAGAGACACACAGCCAGGGACCTAGGACAAAAACTGAGCGCTGTCTTAGCCATGCTCTGGAGTGGCTGGTTGGGGCGCTCAGGGTTTGCAAAGCTGGGGAAAGACTCAGACGACATTTAAACACCAGACCCGCCCCACTGGGGCACTGGCTGTGTCAATAATCTAGGGAGTGCTGGGGTACATGCAGGGCCACCCCCCCCCCAGCGCCGTTCCGCCGAAACACCCCCCTCCCCCCCGGAGCACCGCACCACCCCGGAGCGCCGCGCTGCCGAAACACTTGCACAGGAGTGCCATGCCGTCAAAACAAAATCAACCCAGCCCCCCCCAGTACCGTGCCACCGAAACACCCCCTCCCAAGCGCCATGCCACCAACCCCCCCAGCGCCGCGCCACACCCCCAAAACAAAAATAACCACCCCAGTGCCACCCACCCGAAACAAAAACAATAGAAAAAAAACCCTCGAGTGCCCCCCGCCACCCCAAGATTGGCCTCCCCTTACAAGCTGCCACCCCAAGCACATGTGCCTGGAGCCGGCCCTGCTTAAAAACAGGGGGGATAAAACGCGAGAAACAAAACCAGAAACACTGACAGCCTTAACAAGGCACGGGGCTACCCCCAATGATGCGATCGATCATTGGGTGTTTGTGTAATATTTGCTTACAGGTATAAAACAACGAACATAGCTAATGGACTCCCTGCCCTGCGCACTGTCTGACGTGTATGGGCCTCATCAAACAACACCCGTCCATCCGGTCTGAGAACCTAGGGCCATGTCCCGTAATGGATCTCTCATCCACCCAACTCCCTCTCTCTCAGTATAATTCAATTAACCTACCTGTATTTAAACAGGACCCCCCTCCCCATCTCAGGGATTTCCATGCATGTTTCACCCAGGGAGGTTGGAGGTTGAATGGGGCTGTCAGCAGATGCCCCAGGTAGATGGGCTCACTCTATCCAGGCCACAAATGGGCAGCTCCTCGGTACTAGCTGTTGACATTTTACCAGATGATGTTGCTGGAGAAATTCTATAGATCAGACTTGCCCAAGGAAAGGACTAAATTCAGGATTTATCAGTCAGAAATGTGTGACCTGAATGGGAGGAGCGGGGGTGGACTGTGGGCGGGGCTGAGGGCACCCCAATGTGTCCCCAAATTTTAGTGTTGTGATCTGGTTGTCACCCTAGGTGCACTGGGCCCGCCAGCAAGTGGGGAAAGGACTGGGATGGATGGGAGTTTTATGGGATGATGGAAGGAATAACTATAATGATACTCTCAAAAGTCGCCTCACCATCACCAGAGACACCTCCAAAAGCCAAGTGTTCCTGCAACTGACTGGCCTGCAACCCGGAGACATCCCCAGAGACACACAGGGAGGGTTATAATGTAACTTGCTCCCAGTTGATAACACTGACACCAACATTAAAGAGGGCGTGGAGGAAGAGAGGCAAAAATCCAAAGGTAGATAGATAGATAGAGGGGGTGGATGGGGATAGATAGATAGATAGATAGATAGATAGATAGATAGATAGATTAGATTAGATACAACTGTTAGCTTGGCTATTGTTTTACATATGTAATAAAGGTAAAATAAAGACCTTAAGGGAAGGTTCGCTGCTAAGGTTCGACTCTCTAAACCACCTGTATTAGATTTCACAACGAGCTACAGTGTCACACACCCCCTTGGTCCCCCGTTATATTGTCCCCAACCCCTGGTCCATGGAAACGAGCCCCACAGGGCCCTGTTCATAGCCCAGTCCCGGCCGCTCACCCCGCTCAGAGCCAGTGCCGGGCTTCAGCTTCCCATCCCGCCTGGGGAACGATCCGCCAGCCGCAAACATGACCCCCAGCCTGGCCATCACCTTCCTCCTGCTGCTCCCTCCGGGTACGGGTGGGACCTGCGCTGCCGCTGGGCACCCGGTACCGCATGTTCCCTAATAACTGCGCCTCCGGGAATCACTACAATATTTCCCCTTTATTCACCCCTCTGCAGGTGTCTATTCCCAGATCAGCCTGGTGGAGTCCGGTGGGGGAATCAAGAAACCTGGCGAGACCCTCACACTGACCTGCACCGTGTCTGGATTCTCTCTCACTACTTACGAGGTGCACTGGGTTTGCCAACCAGCGGGGAAAGGGCTGGAATGGATGGGAGGTACCTGGGGTAATGGGGCCACTGCCTATAGTGATGATCTCAAAAGTCGACTCACCATCACAGGAGACACCTCCAAAAGCCAAGTGTTCCTGCAACTGACTGGCCTGCAGCCCAGACACACCTCGGTGTATTACTGTGTCAGATATACATAGTCAGGAGAATCCTATTAAAGCCTGCACTAAAACTAACCTTGCAGAGAACCAGTCTGGCTTTACGAGCCCCAGGGAAGAGTAGCTGTCAGCACAGCGTTCTTTCTGCTTCTGCCTCAGGTTACAAGCACTCCATGAATCTAATCCCTTAGGCAACCATTGCATCAGAGCTCCCAAGGCTGGAGTGGAACCCAGGAGTCTCGGCTGCTGTATTTTGTCTATGGTGCCTGTAAGAAGTGAAGGGAAAGACCCCAGGAATAAGAACATGAGAATAGCCAGACTGGGTCAGATCAAAGGTCTACTTAGCCCAATGTCCTGTCTTCCAACAGTGGCCAGTGCCAGGTACTTCTGAAGAAATGAACAGAACAGGGAATCATCAAATGATCGATCCTCCATTGTCCATTCCAAGTTTCTGGCAAACAGAGGCTGGGGACACCATCCCTGCCCATCGTGGCTAATAGCCATCGATGGACCAAACCTGGGATCCTAAGAATTGCCAGCCCCAACGCTCTCCCAAGGGCCCCCCAGCTCAACCTTCTGTCTCCCAGAGGGGCCAGCACTCACTATTTTACAGGAAGAAGCCCAATATTTGGCAATTAGTAACTCACCCAATCAAAAGGGGAAGATTTTTCATAATCTTCCCCCCTTCCAAGATTCATCTCACTCTGAAAGGAGGGGAGGTTATCTACTTCCCAAAATTGCTCAGCACACCAGCTAGAAGCTCTAACTCCTCCCTGTTTTAACCAGAACAATATCTTTGTGCACTAGCAGTGTCTACATGGGGCATTTAAACCACAATGGGCTTCTGCGCTCTACAGGTTACAGCCCTGTGGTTTGCACTGCCACATCATGTAGACAAGACCTGGGCCTGCAAAGTGGATACTCACCAGGGCTGGCTCCAGGGATTTTGCTGCCCCAAGCGGCAAAATAATAATAATAATAATAATAATAATAATAATAATAATAATAATAAAAGTGAGCTCAGGTGTCTACAAAATTCAGGGACAGTTTGGGTGGGGTTTCAATCTCATTTTAGGCCTGATTGTGGGATTGAGGTTTCTAATGTGGTCAAGAACAAATCATGTCAAACCAATCTGATAGCTTTCTTTGATAGGATAACGAGCCTTGTGGATAAGGGTGAAGCGGTGGATGTGGTATACCTAGACTTTAGTAAGGCATTTGATACGGTCTCGCATGATATTCTTATCGATAAACTAGGCAAATACAAATTAGATGGGGCTACTATAAGGTGGGTGCATAACTGGCTGGATAACCGTACTCAGAGAGTTGTTATTAATGGTTCCCAATCCTGCTGGAAAGGCGTAACGAGTGGGGTACCGCAGGGGTCTGTTTTGGGACCGGCTCTGTTCAATATCTTCATCAACGACTTAGATATTGGCATAGAAAGTACGCTTATTAAGTTTGCGGATGATACCAAACTGGGAGGGATTGCAACTACTTTGGAGGACAGGGTCATAATTCAAAATGATCTGGACAAATTGGAGAAATGGTCTGAGTTAAACAGGATGAAGTTTAACAAAGACAAATGCAAAGTGCTCCACTTAGGAAGGAAAAATCAATTTCACACATACAGAATGGGAAAAGACTGTCTAGGAAGGAGTACGGCAGAAAGGGATCTAGGGGTTATAGTGGACCACAAGCTAAATATGAGTCAACAGTGTGATGCTGTTGCAAAAAAAGCAAACATGATTCTGGGATGCATTAACAGGTGTGTTGTGAGCAAGACACGAGAAGTCATTCTTCCGCTCTACTCTGCTCTGGTTAGGCCTCAGCTGGAGTATTGTGTCCAGTTCTGGGCGCCGCATTTTAAAAAAGATGTGGAGAAATTGGAAAGGGTCCAAAGAAGAGCAACAAGAATGATTAAAGGTCTTGAGAACATGACCTATGAAGGAAGGCTGAAAGAACTGGGTTTGTTTAGTTTGGAAAAGAGAAGACTGAGAGGGGACATGATAGCAGTTTTCAGGTATCTAAAAGGGTGTCATAAGGAGGAGGGAGAGAACTTGTTCACCTTAGCCTCTAAGGATAGAACCAGAAACAATGGGTTTAAACTGCAGCAAGGGAGGTCTAGGTTGGACATTAGGAAAAAGTTCCTAACTGTCAGGGTGGTTAAACACTGGAACAAATTGCCTAGGGAGGTTGTGGAATCTCCGTCTCTGGAGATATTTAAGAGTAGGTTAGATAAATGTCTATCAGGGATGGTCTAGACAGTATTTGGTCCTGCCATGCGGGCAGGGGACTGGACTCGATGACCTCTCGAGGTCCCTTCCAGTCCTATAATCTATGAATCTATGAATCTATGAATCTAGGCTCCTAAATCCATTTGTGAATCTATCCCTTAGTATTTAAGGGGTTTAGAGAGGAGAAGAAGATGTTGGATTTCCTGTTAAAAGACTGAAGTCCTAAATATCTTACAGAGTCTCCTCCTGCGGCACATAGAGACCTGTTTGGTTATGTCTCTCTACAGTGAAATTAATTAATTAGGACTGAAATTTCAAAGATGCCTAAGTTCTCCACTTGTAAGGTAACTCCCTTCTCTTCATGTATAACAATGCCTACATCTGTAATTTTCACTCCATGCATCTGAAGAAGTGGGGTTTTTACCCACCAAAGTTTATGCCCAAATAAATCTGTTAGTCTTTAAGGTGCCACCAGACTCCTCGTTGTTTTTAAGGGAGTGAGGTGCTACTTTGCAGCTCCTTTCCACCACAGCAAGAAGGACTCTCACTGCAGGACCTCTTCTACTTAAACACCCACTCCACGCAACCAAATAAACAAACAAACAAAAATCTGCAACAAACCAATCAACCAACAGAAGTGAACAAACAAAGCATACCCCAAGTGCAAATTTTACCTCCAAAGGGAACATAAACTAGTGACTTCAAGAACTCAACTAGTGTCAGTTTAAGGAACTTCACGGTGCATTGCTCCCTTTCGGAGTACAAGTCTTCCTCAGGTGTCCACTCAGGTGGACTAACTGAAGGGAGCCCATGGCATGAAGTAGGGGGGCTGAACACTCTAAGTTTTGGTCCCAAGAGGTGGTAAAGCCAAGTGGCTTACTCTAGTGAAAATTTGACCCTACGGGGACTGACACACTGAAGGGATCCTCCCAGTGACTGTTCCAGAGCTGTTCGAGAGCACCCTATCTATGGATGTGTGCCCCTTTTGCCAATCCTATACTATGTAAAGATGTAGTAAATAAGAATAGGAAACAAGAGTTATTTACACCCTCCCATTCATATTGCCAGTTCCATCTACAGGAGTTCATAGTCATATAACTGTTCCTATTTCCCTTTGCAATCCCATTTATACTCCACTTCATATCTCCATTCATATCCACATTCAGATTAATACCCCCTGGATACTTCCATTTCGATTCCCCTTCCCATTCACATTTCTGTTTGGATTCATACCAACTTTGGCCTTCCTCTTCCCACCACGGAGCATGAAACTCACAGACATGTTTCCTTTGGATTGTTGTGGGGATATGGATCTGGGCATCAGACCCTCAAATAATGTTAAACACTAAAATGCTTCGGTGCCACTCAGGTGATGCATAGGCGCTTGTGCTTCCCCCTCTACAAAACGGTGGATTTTTATCCAGAGAATTACCAATGTGCTGAGGGGGGGGATCACTCAGAGATTACTGACCCCACCCTGCCTGTCAAACAACCCTCACTCCGGGCTCCGCACGCCCCCTGCCCTGCACTAAGGGCTCAGCTTCTCCACAGACCTCACTGGGAGAAAGGGGGAAGCCTTAACCTGGAGACTAACAATTTTATTGTAGCATAAGGTAGCATAGGTTTGAATAAAGAGTGGGAGTGGATGGGCCATTACACAAAGTAAAACTATTTCCCCATGCTTATCTTCCCCCTCCCCTCCCCCCACAGTTCCTTCTATCTCCTTGTCAAGTGCTGGAAATGGGCCATTTTCATTACCACTACAAACAGCTCACCTTAACCGATCACTCTCCTTTTAATGTGTATGGTAACACCTATTGTTTCATGTTCTCTGTGTATATATATATCTCTTCCTACTGTATTTTCCACTACATGCATCCGATGAAGTGGGCTGTAGCCCAGGAAAACTTATGCTACAATCAATTTGTTAGAGTCTAAGGTGCCACAAGTACTCCTGTTATTTTAACCTGGAGCGTGTCTGATCAGAGAGTCACTGGGGGCATCCACAGAGCGAGGGCGGATGCACCTGTTCTTTTATGCTGCTCCGCTGAAATCCACCCTGGGCATCTGCTCCCTGCGCTCCCCAGGGGAGATGGAGTCACCCTCTCTCCTATTGCAGCTGTGTGCAGTGTCCATAAGGGGAGATACTTTGTGTCCGTTCTCATTGCTGTGGAACCAGAGCGCCACCCCTAGGAAATCCCTTCCCCTTTAGTCTGAGCTCAGACCGGCTTGCCCTCCTGTGTGTCTTGTCTCGCCCAGTAACAGCGGGCGGTGTCCTCGGGTTTCAGGCCGGTCATTTGTAATTATGCCGTGGTGATGGAATTGTATCTGGAGCTGGTGAATCGCCCTTTGACAGCCTTAGCATACCACTGGTTCGATTCGCTTCCGGAGCTAATTCCAGCCACCCCCTGCAGCCCCTTCCCCGGAGCCTGGCGGACACAGCTCAGAGCGTACCTGCTGCAGGTGAACCCAGAGGCTTTGCAGGAGAGGCGGAGAGAGTCTCCGGGCTTTTCACATCCCTGCCGGATTCCACCAGCTGCACCTGCGAGCGGGCACCTGGGAAGGAAGCCACAATAGAAATCACATAGAGCAATAGTATAACAGTCACTTGACTGTGCAAATTACTCAGGACGAAAATATATCCGAAAGCTTCAAAATGAAAGTCTCATTTCGCCTGGTTTTGGTGGGTAAAGTTCTCAGGGGGTTGGCTGGCAACTGCAGAGACAGGGGACTGCGGATTGTGTCTCCGGGTGCAGCCTGGGCAGAGAGAGGCACAGATTCAAACAGGAAACTCTCCACCCCTATTTGCATATCCCCCTGCTTGTAAGTAGGGTGACCAGATCACCAAAGACAAATATCGGGACGCAGGGGGGGGGGGGGGGGGGGGGGGTGACGTGGGGGGGGGGGGCGACGTGGGGGGGGCGTGGCGGGGGGCGGGGCCAAAAAAAAACAAAAAACAAAAACTTCCTCCGCAAGTGCTGGAGGGAGGCCCGGGAGACTCAGGGGAAGCGCGGGGCCGGGGTGAGTAACAGTCCGGCCTGGCCCCGAGCAGGCAGGACTCAGTCGGGTGGTTGGGAGAGGAGGGGGGCGGCCCGCGGGGCCAGGCGGCGGCTGTTCTCACCCCCGGGCAGCGGGACTCGGGAGCAGCCGCTGCTGCAGCTCCCACTGCCGCGGGGGAGGAAGCGGCCATGGCGCTTGGCAGCTGCGGCTCTGGCGCCCCCGAACCCCCCGAGCCGGGGCCTGCTGCGGGGACCCAGCAGCGAAAACGCTGCGCCCAGCCCCTGGCCAGTCGCGTCTGGGCTGCTGCCCAGCTGGTGCTATCGCGCGGCGGCCCCGGAGTGGGGGCAGCAGGCCCCAGCCCCCCGTCCTGCTCGGGTCCCGCAGGGGAACGAACGGGGCTGGGCGGCCGATGCCTCCACCCCGGGGCCACCGCGCGATAGCACTAGCTGGGCAGCCCAGACGTGCCTAGCCAGGGGCTGGGCCCAGCGTACGCGCTGCTGCAGGCCCCGGCTCGGGGGGTTCGGGGGCGCCAGAGCCGCCGAGCGCCATGGCCGCTTCCTCCCCCGTCGCCTGGCCCCGCGGGTCGCCCCCCTCCTCTCCCACCACCCAACTGAGTCCTGCCTGCACTGGGCCAGGCCGGACTCTCACTCACCCCGGCCCCGCGCTGCCTCTGAGTCTCCCGGGCCTCCCTCCAGCACTTGCGGAGGGAGGGGGAATGGTGAGCCCGGGGAAGAGGCGGGGATTCGGGGAGGGAGCCAATCGGGGGAGGAGGGGGCGGAGTCGGGGCAGGGGGGGGGGGGGCGCGAGCACTTCCGGGCTCGAGGCTCGGGGCATTTCCTTGTTTGTCCGGTTGTCCCGACCGCACGTCGGTCGGGACGCGGGACAAACAAGGAAATATCGGGACGGTCCCGATAAAATCGGGACGTCTGGTCACCCTACTTGTAAGAGACAGACTCCTTCCATTAACCATGTGAATTACTCTCAGTAGGGCTCCAAGGGGAGTCAGACTCTCTATGTTTCTGCAATTAACAACCTGCGGTGGGCTCCTGAATAAACATTTGCTTAAGAGAGAAATGAACAACCGCCTGAAATTCATATCTATGATTCTAGGGTCTGGTCCAGTGGCTGTTGTACTCACTGTAAAGCCTCCAGTATAGGTTGGGATCAGGCTTTCAGGGCGAAGACTCTTTGGCTAGAAAGCAGGACAGAGACAGCTGACAAACTCTGTGTTCCAGGGCCAGAGGTGTGTGAAAGCCGGTGGGCTCTTTCAAGAGGGTTATGTAACTGTGGCTGTAGGCTGTGATTTAATCTAGCTAACTAGCTAGCTATCAGTCACACTCATAGAAAAGGTGCCAGCTCATACCAAGGTCCCCATGTCTAAACTAAACACTGACAAACATGGAACTGGAACCGGTCTGTCTCACCTGTGTGCTAGTATTGTTAAATTAAGTATTAGAATGATAAGAATGTGTTTAGTGTTTAGGCTTTATTGAATGCTTGTGAGTTAGTGCACGCATTAATGTCACTTGCAACATATGTATGCCATAGAGTAAGGTCATATTTAAGTGGTTGTATTGTGAGCCTGTGTGAATCACCAGCCTGGAGAGACATATTAATTAGAGTGATACACTCAACCTCAACAGAAAGTGTTACCATCTTCCCAAGAGAGTTCATTCCTCCCACGGGTCCGAAAGTGTCAGCAGGACCCCAGTGCCCTGTGTCCAGTGTTGCACAGACACACAGGACGGGACAGTCTGACTCCTGCACCCGGAGCCCCAGGGCGAGTCAGTCAGCTCACTGGCAGCAGGAGTCTCTTATAAAGCGGGGACATGCAAATGAGGGAGACAGTTTCCTGTTTAAATCTGTGCTTCTCTCTGCCCAGGCTGCACCCGGAGACACAATCCGCAGCCCCTGGGTCTGTGCAGTGACCAGCCAGTCCCCTGAGAACTTTCCCCTCCAGCACCCGAGAAAATGGGATATTTGCTCCTTGTAATTTTTGTTGTAGCAGCTTTGAAAGGTATTTTCCTCCTCCAAATAACTGGCAGAGTTAGAAGACTATTGTGTTATTGCTGATTTTATACCGATATTAATGGCCTGTCTTTATTCCCAGGTGTCCGGTCCCAGGTGCAGCTGGTGGAGTCCGGAGGGGATGTGAAAAAGCCCGGAGACTCTCTCCGTCTCTCCTGCAAAGCCTCCGGGTTCACCTTCAGCAGCTACCAGATGGACTGGGTCCGACAGGCTCCTGGCAAGGGACTAGAATGGGTCGCTTTTATAAACACCGGTGGGGGTACTGTATATTACCCCGATTCAGTGAAAGGCCGATTCACCATCTCCAGGGATAATTCCAAGAATGAGCTGTATCTGCAAATGACCGGCCTGAAGCCCGAGGACACCGCCCGCTATTACTGTGCGAGAGACACAGTGAAACAAAACCAATTTGTGATCATACAAAAACCCAGGCCGCGGAATCGCCCTTCTCCTGGCAGCCACGTGGGGGCAGCAGCTTCGGGCTCGGACAGGAGACCCGGCAACCAGGTGAATGTAACACAAACTTCCTGTCAGTGATTTTTAGGGTAGGGAAGGCTGTGCCTCCCCAAACAGTCTGGCCCTGCCCCCATCTGACCCCCACCCACTTTCTGCCCCCCGACTGCCCCCTTCAGAATCCCCAACCCAACCTGCTCCTTGTCCCCTGACCGCCCCCCTGAGACTCCCCCAACCACCATCCCGGGACCCCACCCCCCACGAACCCCTCTCCCTGTCACCTGACTGCCTCGACCCCTATCCACCCACCGCTGAGTCCTGACAGACCCCCTGGAACACCCACGATCCAACCCCCGTTCCCCGTCCCCTGACTGCCCCCCCGGCCCCTTACCATGCAGCTTACCCCCGCCTCTCCCCTCTCCCAGACCCTCAGCGTGCCGTGTCCAGGAGCGGCCCTGGACAGCACTGCAGTGGCGTGGCTCCAGGGGACCTGAGCTCCCGCCACTCAGCCGCAGCTCGGAGCCCCGTCCCCTTACCACGCGGCTCTGAGCGGGAGGAGCTCAGGCCCCGCTGGAGCCATGCCACTTTAGCTCTGTCCAGGGCCACTCCTGGACGCAGTGCGCTGAGGCGCTGGGGGATGGGGGAAGCGGGAGGTGGGGGGGAGCCTCCGACATTCTCCTGGGGGCCCCTGTGGGACCCAGGGCCTGGGGCAAATTGCAGCCCTGTAAGTGTTTGAGTTAGGGTTAGGGTTAAGTTTAAACATTTTGTTTTAGCTTTGAAGTTTAGAGTTATAGTTTACACTCAGAATTACAGTTGGAGTAAGGTTTTAGGATTAGGGTGAACAATTCAGTTTGGCTGAGTTTTAAAATTTAGGGTTAGCAATTACCTTTATGGTGGTTAGGGTAAGACTTAGATTGTACAAAGGCTGTGGAGTGAGATGTCTATGAAAAGGTTATGATTTGCTGGTTATGATGATGTTATCTGTATGCATGTATCTTTTTTGTACTTGAAGATATTAATATTGGCTCTATACTTGGATTTCAAATGTGGGCTCCTGGGGTACTGCCCACAAGGTAACCAGCCAGCACATCTTGGAGGGACTGTTCAAATTAAGTGGTTCATCAAGAAACACTTGATAGACAATGGACCATGGGAGACGCCCATCTACAAGATTTGCTGCAAATATATCACAGTGGTTGCAACAATGATCTATATGGTCATATTCTAATCAGATAACGTCACACCAAATATTCTATTACACAGACACTGATATGGGTTAAAAGGAATTATTATCTGTCAACCAGAAGCCCAAATAGTCCCATGTTCACCTCTCAGTTCCCGTGTGGGGATAGAAAGCAGGAGAGGTGAAAACACAAACCCCGGCAGCTATAAAAGGGAACAAGGCTGTTCCCCAAATCCCTGTTTGTCAATGCCATAGAGCTGTGCAGGGTCTGTTCATAGATTTATTTGACTCCCTGCCCTGTAGATTGTCTCTCTTCTATTAGCCTCATCAATGAACTGGTCTCCAGCCAGTCTGAGAGCCTAGGACCATGGTGCATTGTGGAGCCAGCCACCCACCCACCCTCATCGTCTGAGTATCCTTCAGTGTAACTGCCTATGGAACATTCCCCGAGAACATTCTCTCTCTCTCTCTCTCACTCGCTCTCTCTCCAGTGTGTGTGAATGAGTGTGGGGATATGAAAGGGAACATGAGTGTAATGGGAATGGAGATCTGTGTCTCAGTGTGAATGCTGATACTTGTCTGAAAGTCAGTGGGAATGGAAATATTTTGTTGTTGTTTTTGTTGTTATCTCTCAATATTACATCCTGAGATGGTGTAAAACAGGGATCGGCAACCTTTGGCACGCGTCTCTCCAGGGTAAGCACCGTGGCGGGCTGGGTCGGTTTGTTTATCTGCCGCGTCTGCAGGTTCGCCGCTCCAGGCCAATGGGGGCGGCGGGAAGCAGCGCAGGCCGAGGGATGTGCTGGCCGCCGCCAGTGGGAGCCGCGATCGTGTGAACCTGTGGATGCGGTAGGTAAACAAACTGGCCCGGCCAGCCAGAGGCTTACCCTGGAGAACCACGTGCCAAAGGTTGCCCATCCCTGGTGTAAAAACACGTCATGTTCATATCACACAAGTTCTTTAAACACAACCAGGAGAAAGCTTCTGTCTACACTTTATTGCTTATTAATAATGAACTAAGTAAATGATCTTGATGATGATGCTCAGCGGTGACAGATTTGGTGCTGGTTGTGGGTCTCCAGAAGCTGGGAATGGGTGACAGGGGATGGATCACTCCGTGATTTCCTGTTCTGTTCATTCCCTCTGGGGCACCTGCCATTGGCCGCTGTCGGGAGACAGGACACTGGGCTAGATAGACGATCTCTCTGTCCCAATATGACCCTTCTCAGTCCCACCGAGTTTACAATCCGAGTGTAAATGGGAAGTGGAGTGTGACTGGGAACAGGAATATAAACACCAATATAAATATCAGCCGTGCATAATAATCTTCCTTCACTGTTGCCTGAATCCTCCTCAACTCTCCCCTTAAGGAAAACTCCCAGACACGCCGCTCTCGGCCCACTAATGTCAGGGAGGCTCCACTGCAAAACCTTAACTCTGTCCTCAGACTCCCCCCATCCCCCAGCTTCTCCCACCTGCACCCACAGGCGGACCCCAGATCTGGTCCAGAGCACGAGCCAGGCTTGCTCAGATCACGTTCCTGGTGTCATGGATCATTTCAATGTAGCCGGTCACTGCTGGGAAGGGAAAGGGGCTTCCTTCCCAAATCCCTCCCAGCGCCCTGGGAAATCTTCCCTCTCCAGCGGGTGGCCCAGCCCATTGGATCCCTGGGACATGACCCCTCCCCAGACACTGACCCCCCTGACCGGACGTTGCATGGCCCTTGTGCGCGTGGAACGGGGCTCCAGAGCTGAGTCCCCCCAGTCCCCAATGTCACCTCACGATAGCCAGGCCCTCAGTTCCTGGGTGAGGAAATACAGTCACTGCAGGGAGCTGGTCATTCCTCCCAGGGGTCCGAAAGTGTCAGGAGGACCCAGCGCCCTGTGCCCGGCGCTGCACAGACACACAGGCCGGGACAGTCTGACTCCCGCACCTGGAGCCCTAGGGCGAGTCAGTCAGATCACTGGCAGCAGGAGTGTGGGTCTCTTATAAAGCGGGGGCATGCAAATGAGGGAGACAGTTTCCTGTTTAAATCTGTGCCTCTCTCTGCCCAGGTTGCACCCGGAGACACAATCCGCAGTCCCTGGGTCTGTGCAGGGACCAGCCAGTCCCCTGAGAACTTTCCCTGCCAACACCAGGGAAAATGGGGTTTTTGCTCCTTGTAATTTTTGTTGTAGCAGCTTTGGAAGGTATTTTCCTCCTCTGAATAACTGGCAGATTTAGAAGAATATTGTGTTACCGCTGTTTTTATACCGATATTACTGGCCTGTCTTTATTCTCAGGTGTCCGGTCCCAGGTGCAGCTGGTGGAGTCCGGAGGGGATGTGAAAAAGCCCGGAGACTCTCTCCGTCTCTCCTGCAAAGCCTCCGGGTTCACCTTCAGCAGCTACCAGATGGTCTGGGTCCGACAGGCTCCTGGCAAGGGACTAGAATGGGTCGCTTATATAAGTAATGGTGGGGGTACTATACACTACCTTGAATCAGTGAAAGGCCGGTTCATCATCTCCAGGGATGATTCCAAGAGTGAGCTGTATCTGCAAATGACCGGCCTGAAGCCCGAGGACACCGCCCACTACTACTGTGCGAGACACACACAGTGAAACGAAACCGTTTTGTGATCATACAAAAACCCAGGCTGCGGAATCGCCCTTCTCCCGGCAGCCACGCGGGGGGCAGCAGTGACACACACACCACTTCGGGCTGGACAGGAGATCTGGCAACCGAGTGAATGTAACACAAACCTCCTGTCAGTTATAACCCTTCCGTTCCCAGGCAATGTGTCGCCCCGTCCTGCCCAGAGCTCCGCTGGGCCGGCGGCGCAGAGACCCCTCGCTCCAACTTGCTAAACATTCGTATGCCCCTTCATGCTTCGGCCACCATTCCGGAGGACTTGCTTCTATGCTGATGATGCTAGTTAAAAAAATAATGCACCAATTAAATTTGTGACTGTACTCCTTGGTGCATGTGTGGGGGGAGGAACTATATGTCTCCTGCTCTGTTTTATCGGCCTTTTGCATATATTTCATGTTATAGCTGTCTCGGATGATGATGCAGCACGTCAGTTTTCAGAACACTTTCACAGCAGATTTGACAAAACGCAAAGAAGGGACCGATGTGAGATTTCTAAAAATAGCTAGAGCACTCGACCGAAGGTTTAAGAATCTGAAGTGCCGTCCACAATCTGAGAGAGATGAGGTGCAGAGCATGCTTTTAGAAGTCTTAAAAGAGCAACACTCAGGGCTTGTCTACACTACGCAGCTTTTAGGGACAAGGCTGTGTTGACACAACCTTGTCACTAAAAATCAGCATGTGTGAATGCTCTTTTGTGGTATTTTGTGAGCACTTTTGTCAACAAAATACTTCCAGCCCTGCAAGAGGTATAACCTGTGTTGGCAGAAGAGCGCTTCTGCCAACAAAGCCGCATTCACACTGCCATTTGCATCAGCAAAACTTTTGTCTTTTGCGGGGGGAGCTTTTTCAAGTACCCGTGAAAGACAAAAGTTTTGGTGAGAACTGTGCAGTGTAGACATACCCTCAGATGTGGAAACTACAGAACCCGAACCATCAAAAAGGAAAATCAACCTTCTGCTGGTGGCATCTGACTCAGATGATGAAAATGAACATGTGTCAGTTTGCACTGCTTTGGATCGTTATCAAGAAGAAACCACCATCAGCATGGACGCATGTCCTCTGGAATGGTGGGTGAAGCATGAAGGGACATATGAATCTTTGGCGCATCTGGTACTTAAATATCTTGCAACACCAGCTACAACAGTGCCATGCGAACACCTGTTCTCACTTTCAGGTGACATTGTAAACAAGAAGCAGCAAGAAAATTGTAACCAACCTTGTGTGTCTGAGTGAATGGCTGACCAAAAAGTAGGACTGAGTGGACTTGTAGTCTCTAAAGTTTTACATTGTTTTATTTTGACGGATTTTTTTAAAAATAATTCTACATTTGTATTTGTAAGTTCAACTTTCATATAAAGAGATTGCACTAGAGTACTTATATGAGGTGAATTGAAAAATACGTTTTTTTAGGTTTTTAAAGTGCAAATATTTGTAATTAAAGAGAAATATAACGTGATCACTGTACATTTTGTATTCTGTGTTGTAATTGAAAATAATATATAGTAAACATCCAAAAATATTTAAAATAAATGGTATTTTATTGTTAACAGTGCAATTAATCGCGCAATTAATTATGATTATTATTTTTTTAATTACGATTATTTTTTTCTCTAATTGCTTGACAGCCATACGAGCAATATAATAAATCTCTACCGAACATGGGATAGGACGGCAGAGAGGATTTAAGGGAGTTAAACATCCAATCCTGCAGGATTATGATGACATCTCGGTTCCTAACTCCCTTGTGCTCTTTTCCCAACCAAAACCATTAGAGAAGAGTTATAATTTCTCTTCTTCAAATATTCCTTCCTTCCTAAGAAGGCGCTGTCCTGCGCTTGTATTTGGCTGACAGTTTCAAGGACCGTTAAGAGTGCTAAATGACCAAACACCCTTGCTGAGCAGAACTCACTGCCTGAGGGGGACACACGTCCCAGGGAGAGATGCCCATGTGTAGACAGAGCTCACAGCCCGACCAGCTCTTCTGCTCACGTTGTGAAACTCGCCTGCAAATCCCTTCACTGGAGGATTCCTGTTTAAATCCAGCCCCCTGATTGGAGGAGCCTCGGTCCCCCCCTAGACACAGAACTGCCCGGGCCTCGCTGCTGGGGACAGTTTGCACCTTCATTTAAGATGAACCTGCTTCTGATTTTCCTGTTCATGCTGGAGGCCCCTTCAGGTGCGTGTCTATTGGGGGTCCGAAGGGTTAATTGCTGCAGTGACTCCAGAAGATCAGCCATTCAAGGAAGCCTACGGGAATGAAGTGCCCGGATCCTGATGTAATTCAGTGACATTTGGGTGTCTCGCTAGCTTAGACGCGGTCTCGTGGTGTTTAATTTTCACACGTTCCCCACTCCCTGGGGTTAGGAGCCTGGCTCACGGATTCATATCTGTGTTTCCTTCCCAGGTGTCCTCTCCCAAGTGCAGCTGTGGGAACCGGGCCAGGGAGTGGTGAAACCCGGGGAGTCCCTGACACTCACTTGAACCATCTCTGGAGACTCGTTTCTAGCACCAGCGTCGCCTGGAACTGGGTCCGGCAGCCTGCGGGGAAAGGGCTGGAATGGATGGGACCCGCATTCTATAGCTCCCCCAGGTGAAACACTGAGTACCCCAGCTCTGTGCAGTGTCGAGTGACCATCTCACAAGACACTTCCAAGAACCAAGTCTCGCTGACAGCTGCAGACACCGCCACCCATCACTGCGCCAGAGGCAACGCTCGGGGACACACAAGCAGGCAGCCGTACGACAGGGGGAAGCGATTTTTGAATAGTGCAGTGAGGCGCTGAGTACAGCAGGGAGACTCCCCGCGTGGCTCTGCATCACCTTTACCCAGGTCTTGTCATCCGCAAGTTGTAATGGAAAGGGGAGATTTTAACTGAAATCAGTTAGCGCCTCCATTCCGTCTGAGTTCCTCTAGAGAGGGGGGCATGTTAATGGGAGAACAATGGGGGGGATAAGGAATATAACTGCTTTCAAAACACAATAGCAAGCAAACAACGTGTATTCCTTCCACCTGATAACATAGATGTCAAATTCCTGTAACACAGAAAGTGAAAAATCCATGGGATAAACATATTTATTACAAATATCTAGGATACCCTGTACAATTTATAAACTCCTCTGTGCACATCTGATTTTCATTACACGCGTTATGATAAGAAAGAAAGAAAGAAAGAAAGAAAGAAAGAAAGAAAGAAAGAAAGAAAGTGAATGGAGATTCATCCACCTTGACTCCAGCGGAGTTACCACTGAGTTACACCAAAGGTGAATGACTGGTGAAATAACCCGTTTTCTATAGTATTCATAAATGTGTAGATGAACATAACCTAACAATAAAATGATCATTCATGGGTATAAAACCTTGTCCCTCATGATCTCCTGCGGCAATGAGTTACACAGGTAAATTGTGCAAAAGTCTGTGGAAAGTATTCCCTTGAAAGAGGAGAAAAACTAGTTTGAGACAAACACTTTTGGTGAAGATTCTGGCCTTTATAAATAGTGTTCAGCATCATGGGCCAGATTTTCAATGGTGCCTAAAAATGCAGATATGCATCCAGTAGCAGTTACGAAAGAAAGCCTGGGCTACCTCCCTAACTCCCACTGAGTGCTACTCCGTACGCCCCAACTAGACTTTGTGCTTGAAGTCCCACGACTCTGAAATGTATTTTCTCCCTCTATGAGGGCATACCCCAGAGGAAGCATCCTCTTTAAACTGGAAACCTCCCTCTCGATCCCTTTCATTTCCCTTCACCATTGGGTGAAAACCCCATGTACACCTCTGCCCCCAGTGAGTCCCTGTTTCAACACAAGGCTCTGATCCTAGATACTCCAATGTTCATCCAGGAACATGTCGTCCAGAACCTGGAGCCCAAATCTTCCACAGTAACTGCATAAATATAAAATCCCTACAGACGTCAATCTCCTATTAGCTAATCCTTCATATGTGTATTGGGAAAAATAGGGAGAGAATCATTTCTCTCTATAACTGCCTTTCGCTCATATATTTGCTCCTTCTTTACTCCCCGAAAGGTGTCCTCTCTGAAATCCAGTTGGTCTAGTCCATGCCAGGAATCACAGAATCCTAGAAATGTAGAGCTGGAGTGGATCTCCAGAGGTCACCTGGTCCATCGCCCCCAGGCGGAGGCAGGGCCAAGTACCCCCAGAGAATGGGGAAGGGAGGAGAGAAGCTCACACTGACCTGTGATGTCTCAAACCTTCCCAGCACTCAGAGTTATCACTCTTGGAATTGGGTCTGGCAGCCTGCTGTGAAAGGACTGCAATGGATAGACCACATGATGTATGGGGAGAGATTCAGTTTATTCCCACGCTTGGAAAGGCCGAACCATCATCTCTACAGACACATCCAAGAACCACTTTTCCCTGCAGCCTTTGACAACACCAGAGCTGATGCCCAGACCGAGACCCGCACGTGCCCTGAGCCGCCTGGGTCATTCCAATTTCTGTTGGACAATCCTATGATTCAAACTCAGTAGCTGTAGATCTGACTCGTGTGTCACATAGCGTTCTCCTTTCCCTTTCAACCCCTCTCCTCCCTTATATCCCCTGAGGGATATCTGCATGCAAATCCCGGCCCACGCATGTCCTGTATAAACACATGCTCCTGGAGGTAAAAAGCTCAGATTCTCTGGTGTCTTGGAGAGAGGCTCTATTCTCTGACAGTGCAATCATGAAGCTGTTATTTGTATCCCTTCTCCTGCTGGCTGTCCCCTCATGTGAGTATTGGGTGGGACCGATCTGCACAGCACCAGGGGATGAATGGGTTGTGGGATGAATTCATACGGCTCTGTCTTTTCCACAGTGGTCCTGTCACAAGTGCAGCTGGTGGAGTCAGGGCCTGGGACTGTAAAACCCTCAGAGACTCTCAGCCTCACCTGCTCCATCTCAGGTGCCTCCTCGGACACTCTGGGCAGTAACTGTTGCTGGTGGAACTGGATCCGACAGAGTCCCGGGAAAGGGCTGGAATGGATCGGGGATATAGAGCAAGGGGGAAGCACAAACTATGCCACTTCCCTCCAGAGTCGCATCACCATCTCAGTGAACCCTTCCAAGAACCAGTTCTCCCTGCAGCTCCGCTCGCTGACAGCTGCAGACACCGCCACGTATTACTGCGCCAGAGACACAGTGACACAGAGCAGAGCAGGGCCTGGCACAAAAAGAGGAAGCGAGTTCCGTGCAGACACTCAGGGCCCTTTTACACAAACTTCCTGCTCCTGGTAGAAGGGGAACGTTCACTCCCCTGGCCATTATTATCTCAGACTCACTGGACAGGGATTATCACCTCAGAGAACCGAAATGATCTACAGCCCTTTGGAACCAATGAAACTCTCGCCTCTGATTTCACACGGCTTCGGTTGTTGTGGCCTTAAGAAGGACGTACACGGTGAGAGCAGATCCACAACTGGAACCAATGATCACAGATCCACTGGATTCAATATAGCAGCTACCCCTAGGTATGCCAGCTGACAATCTGAACCTTTTATTCAAACAGTTAAACACTCTAGTAAACACATGGGAGCTATTCGTCCAATGGGATTTGGGTGCCTAACTCCCTTAGGTTCCTTTGAAAAGCCGAGTCTTTCATACGATGAGGCGCCATCTACACATTTAGAACTAGATAATCATCCCCTTCACAACCGTGTCTTTTATTCTGGAAAGAATTAAAGCCTCTAGGCTCAGAGTGTAAAAGGTTCCATAGCATTTAATATTCTAGTTAATATTGGATCCCTGCCCCCAAAGACTTTATTATCTAGGTAAAAAAGAGGAGACAACAGATGGGAGATCACAGGGAACAAAGATAATATTAGTCAGCATGACAGGCACTGGTCTCAGCAAACCACTGATCTAACTGTTCTTTCTCTCTCTCTCCATCTCCCACCTCTACACAGACTCACAAACACACACAGACACGTGTCCCAGCGCAGCGTGCAGGGAAGGGTGAGCTGGAGTGTTTGTGCAGGTGGGGGCGGGGGGCGAATCGCCCTTTCACTGAATTTCCATAGTAGGTGGTTGCTCCACTAATTGCTGATACCCACCGCAGCCCCTGCCCGGGAGCCGCCCTGACAGATCCAATTAATTCAGTGGCTGTCTATGTTGAACCCTGAGGTGGTACAGGTCAGTCTGAGGGAGTCTCCGGGCTTTTTCACATCCCCGCCGGACTCCAGCAGCTGGACTTGTGACAGGGCCCCTGGGAATAAACGTGTGTTAAAATCGTGTCAGTGTGAACTGCCAACAACTATCCATTCCTCTGACTCCCCTACCAACACAGGGGGAGAAAATACCTTCCAAAGCGGCTGCAACGAAAGCTAAATGGAGCCACAGACTCATTTCCCTGGTGGATTGGCTGGTAACTGCACAGACACAGGGGGCTGCGGATTCTCTCCGGGTGCAGCCCTGCAGAGAGAGATTTAAACAGGAAACACTCACCGTTATTTGCGTATCCCCCTCCTTATACCAGACAAAGCTCCTTCCCAGGGGATGAGTTGATGATTCCCTTGTCACTGGGCTAGACGGACCATTGGTCGGACCCAGTCTGGCCGTTCTTCAGTTCTCATGATCTCACGTCTTGGTCTGAGGAGCCAAGAGTAGGAGCGAGACTCGTTACTGGAGAAAAAAGATGGGAAAAGATTTGAACTCCTTGAGGGTTTAACAGACTCTGGGCCTTGGCTGTTGCCTCGGCAACTTGCTAGATGGCGTATGCTCGGTCTACAGGCCCAGCCCTGACGCCCCTGAAGCGGGCACGACTCTCCTCTTCGCAGTCAGGGAAATGTCTGTAATTGCTGTCCGGGTTTGACAGCACGGACTGGAACCTGCCCGGCTCTGCCAGGCTTTCTGCGCTCTCACCTCCCCACATGTCCCATGACAGGCAAGAACCGATATTGGAAAGGTGTTTGTTGGTGTCCGGTTCGCAGGGAAAAAAAAGCCGAGAGTCCTCGTCTTCCTGCTCTCCCCGCCCCCAGACATCCCCTTCCGTCTTTCTGATATTGTTTTGAAAGCGCGGATTCCATATGTTCACTGCGTGTACAGCGCTCTGTTCCTGCATGGCATGACTGGGGCGCATCAGTCCGAGAGCAGATCTATCGAAAGGGGAATGAGGGTCCCCATGCGAGCAGCCAGCAGACAAGGCCTCCAGCCCTGCGCTCTCTGACCCTAATGAACCCTGACACCTCCCTTATGGGGCTGTGGCTTCTTTCTGCACGATCCCAATAAGCCCTGACAGACTTCCTCCCGGTACCCTTACTAGCCCACTGCCCTCAGCGCCAACCTTTGGGAGCTTCCTGTAATTAAGAGCAGCCGGTCCCCGGTTACTATGTAAAATAGCTGGATCTTTACCTCCCCCTCGGAGAGCAGCAGAAATTCTGGACTGTGATTGCAGATGTGAGGTGGGCTCCTTTAGCCATGAGGCCCCTTTGAAACTCCCAGACCTGCGCTAGGAGCTGAGTGGTCTCTGCCAGGCCCCCTGACAGACAGGGGCAAAGGGGGCAATTGCCCAGGGGCCTCTCAGCCCAGCACGGGCACTCAGGTCAGTGGGGACAGTCACGTGACTAAAGGTCCTAAGATCGGGGTCATTGGAACTGCTCAGAGAGAGACTGAGGCACTGGGAGAAGCAGACGTGGATTGGAGAGAGATGGGGGCAGGAAAGACACAGAACGCGACTCCCACTGGAAAAGATAGAGCCTAATTCTTCTGTATCAGAGGGGTAGCGGTGTTAGTCTGTATCCACAAAAACAACCAGGAGTCTGGTGACACCTTAAAGACTAACAGATTTATTCGGGCATAAGCTTTCGTGGGCAAAACACCCATCTCTTCAGATACAGATACACCGACAAGGAGAGCGGGGTACCCCGGAGATAGATTCTGGCCCTTCTCTCAGCCACACACAAAGAAACTGAGTTCGCTCTAGGAAATAATTGGAGTCTCTTATAAGAAGGGGGATATGCAAATAGGGGTGAGAGTTTCCTGTTTAAAGCTGTCTCTCTCACTTCCATGGCTGCACCCGGACAGACAATCTGCAGCCTCTGTCTCTGGGCAGTCACCAGACAACCCCTCTGAAAACTCTCCTCTCCAAACACAGGGACAATGAGACTTTGGTTGTATGTCGTTCTCATTGCAGCAGTGTTTGAAGGTATTTTCTCCCTTGCCGTGTGTTGGATAGTCAGGGGATTGTTATTCTGTTTCCCTACATACTCATATTCCCCGTCATTCATCTTTATCCCCAGGTGCCCTTTCACAAGTGCAGCTGGTGGAGTCTGGAGGGGATGTGAAAAGGCCCGGAGACTCTCTCCGCCTCTCCTGCAAAGCCTCCGGCTTCACCTTGAGCAGCAACTGGATGCACTGGGTCCGTCAGGCCCCCGGGAAGGGACTGGAGTGGATCGCCCGGATTCACGGTTCTAGCATAAACTACAGTGACTCAGTAAAAGGCCGATTCACCATCTCCAGGGATGATTCCAAGAGTGAGCTGTATCTGCAAATGACCGGCCTGAAGCCCGAGGACACCGCCCGGTATCACTGTTCGAAGACACAGTGAGGGGAATCCCGATACTGCTAATACAAAAACTCAAACTGCAGAATCTTCTTTCTGCCATGCACCGCATGGGGGCAGCACTTCCACAAACCATCCAGCCCTGGGCACAGGAACGGGATCTACAACCAGAGCAAAAAAACCCTCTCGTCAGGTTTGAGATCTCTGTATTCATATACGATCACGTGTCCATAAAAACTGCAACAACTTGACTATCACATGCTTACACTGGCGCTCATCAGACACTGGAGTAAAACTGCAGACTGCACAAGAGAAATATTTGGGGGACCAATTGTTCAGTGTGAGAATCAGAACTTGGGCTTCTAAAGCTGCCTAAAAGTGATGACTGTGCAAATGCTTTTGTTGTTTGTTGGGGGATGGGTAGAATTGCTCTCAAATCCCTCTGAAAAACAATGAAATACCAGTGTCGATCTAACACACACTTCAAAGGGTACATCAGGCTCCAAACACCACTAGACTCAACAGAAAAACAGATTTTCCCCCCGATTCTTCCCTTTTCACTTCTCTCTAAGGGCCTGACCCACAGTCCCCTAACGCCAGAGGTGGGTCTTTCCATTCCCTTCACCAGACTGTATCTCAGCCCTTACACCTGGAGGGATGGGAGGGGATTCAAGGGAGCTCTTGGTGAACCTGTATGGTCAGATGGCCCCGCACTCGCTGGGCGCTGCCAAGACACAGAGTTCGCACCAGTCCGACTCCCTCCCTTAGAGCCTCTGGCCAAATAACTCCAAGCATTCAGGGAAAGGGTTTGTGTCTCCTATAAGTGGGGGATATTCAAATAGGGGTGAGAGTTTCCTGTTTAAATCTGTCCCTCTCTGCCCAGGCTGCAGCCAGAGACAATCCGCAGCCCTCTGGTGTCTATGCAGTTACCAGCCAAACCCACCTGATAAGTTTCCCCTCCAAAACCAGGAAAAATGAGACTTTGTCTCCATTTCGTTCTCATTGTAGCAGCTCTGGAAGGTATGTTCTCCCCTGAGTGCCCTGAAGAATATTGAGTTGCTGAATATAACATCAATATGCTTTAAAGTGCCTTTATTTACAGGTGGCCGGCCCCAGGTCCAGCTGGTGGGGTCTGGAGGGGGAGTGGAAAAGTCATCTTTGGAGACTACTGGATAAGCTGGGTCTGTCAGGTTCCTGGCAAGGGCCTGGAGTGGATCTAAATAAATATGTGGAGATATACCTATCTCCTAGAACTGGAAGGGACCCTGAAAAGTCATTTAGTCCAGCCCCCTGCCTTCACTAGCAGGACCAAGTACTGATTTTTGCCCCAGATCCCTCGTGACCCCCTCAAGGATTGAACTCACAATGGGTTTAGCAAGCCCATGCTCAAACCACTGAGCTATCCCTCCCCCCAGCCTTGTATAAGCTACTGGGCCGGCAGTACTGTACATTACGCCAGCTCGATCCAAGGCCGATTCACCCTCTCCAGGGACAATCCCAACAACCTGCTGTATCTGCAAATGAGCGACCTGGAACTCCAGGACACTGCCCTGTATTACTGTGTGTGACGAAGTGGGACTGTTCTTAATGTTTTCCTCAGTTTCCCCTATGCAGTTCTTAAGTATGCTCAGCCCGCTACCGGCCTGGGGTTCCCTTCCGGCCTGGGGTTCCCTTCACCCAGGCCGGGTTCCCTTCCGGCCTGGGGTTCCCTTCACCCAGGCAGGGTTCCCTTCTGGCCTGGAGTTCCCTTCACCCAGGCCGGCAGCGGGCTGAGCGGGGCCGGCGGCCGGGACCTCGGCGTGCCATTAAAAATCGGCTCGCGTGCCATCTTTGGCACACGTGCCGTAGGTTGCCGACCCCTGTCCTACAAAGTCCTTCACTTGTGGTGTGAGGAGAGTCTGAGATATTTAAGTGCCTATAGAGGCAGATAGGAGCCTGGGAACGGAGTTTTAAAGGTATTTAGGTGCCTAAAGAGGCAGATAGGGGCCTTTGTAAACTCCATTAGAAACCTACGTGAGTTAGCTGCCTAATAGCCATTGCCATTAAAAAAAAGTAAGAGAAATTAAATATTCGGAGGTAGAGAATCATCTTTGCAGCGTGTTGATCTAGACTTGTTCATTTGGTCAGAGGGGACGAGGCATTGCAGAGCTTTTTCTCACCCACCACTGCCTACCTTTAGACTACCTTTACCGCAACTTTGGCTTATAAGTTTTTCTGTCCCATCTTGACTGCATGCTTTCTTTGCACAAAGCAGCTTTCCCCCTGTGCCAGCGATTCAATTGCACTGTTTAAAACCACAAAGTCTTCTTATGTAACTCCCTCCCCCTTAGATATGCTGTACGCTAGGTCTGAAAGTATGAGAACTGGGATTCTAGACTCTTTCCAAAGAGAGAAGGAGGAGGATCCGTGCCCCAGGGAACACACAATGTAGAACTAGACAGACAAGTTAACAAACAGAGGGTGGGTAGAGGAAAGATTTGCAACCAGCATGGAGTTGTATTAACAAATGTTATAGAAATACGGTAACAGCATTATAGTGAGATTGGGTTCAATTTCACCACTTCATACTTCCTCTTGAAACATTAACCTGGTAGGTTCAGGGTAATGTTGCTGGGACTGCAATTAAGGATTTGTGTTACACTGTTGGAGGAAGAAAGAAGATCCCTGTGAGGTAGCAGTGTGAGATATCAGACTTGACTACCCTTATCCGGATTGAAACAATTGTTTTCTTTGTGGAATCTTATGCATTAGGTGAATTGTCTTTGTATAATGGAGATCTGCCTACCAGACTACAAGTGCATTAGCAGTGCAAACCGTTCTATGCTGCCAGAAACCAAAGGGATTCTTCTGATAGAAGAAGAAGAAGATGGAAAGTGACCAGCGAAGCATTTCAGAGCGAGGCTTGCTGCACTTCCAAGGAAGCATTCACCCACATGGGCAGCTCCAAGTAACAGCTCATTTCTCTGGACTACAATTCTGAGAAGTGTTGAATCCCCTCGGAGCTACAGGGACAGTTTATGTAAAGAGGTTTCGCACGGTGACTGGGATATACACACACACACAGTGATACAGACACCATAGAGCCCTGCACAAAAACTTTGAACATAACAAGCACATTTTTTCTCGCCCTTGGTGTTTTTTGACCTTTTTAGAGGAAGCTACATGGAAAAAGCAGCAGAAAGGGCCAGAAAAATGTTTGACAAAGTTTTTCTTTTAAAAAAAAATCTTAATTACGATTGATTCATTTAAATCCCTTGTTTTTCGTTTATTGTGAAGGGAAAGGGAGATATTATGCATATGTTATTGCGTTGGTGTAATGATAATATTTTAAATTGTTCTTTTACCTTTGCCCATTTCTTTATATGCTGTCAAGTGCACATGCCTAATTACTCTATACAGGGTTTTATCCTCATTAGTTAAATTAAAGAAGGAAAACATCCATAACTATTTTTATTATTTTCAGAACGGAGGGTCACCTTGCTACATGGTCCCACATACGGCATGTTGCTGTTCTTTGGGACCCCTAATCAATCCTCCTCAACCCACTGGCAGATCTTGGCTTTGAGGCACAGAATTTGTTTCTGAAAGCAGGAAAATTTAGGAGACAAGCATCAAAATTCTTCTGTAAGGCCCTGATCCTACAGAAACTGAGCACGTGTTTCAGTTTACACATTGGAATAGACCCACTGAAATGTTAATAGGGCTATCCAGCGGGACAGATCCTCAGCTGGTGTAAATCTTCATATTGGCTTCAAAGGTGCCAGGACCCTTTACACCAACTGAGAATCTGCCTCAGGGTGGAGGAAGTTGAGCATGTTTGTAAGTCTTTGCAGGACCAAGGATTCCATATTTTAATTATAAAGGCTCAAAGAGACAACAAAAATCATGTCTCTTTGAGCTAATTTTCTTGTTCTGCAGCTAAAATATAAATCACCTTTTGCATGGAAAAGGTTTTTGGTTTAGCACAAGATTACAGCAGAAACTGGAGATGAATAATTAATCTAACCCAGACTCAGACTAAAATAAATACACCCTAGCAGTTGTTTCAATTTTCTCTAGAGAGGTTCTTGCACAGCTGTATAGCACTGTGGACTCCGAGGCTGTCTTTAAAGGGACCAAAGTCTCTCTAATACCAAGTAAGTGACTTAACCTTAATGCTCAGGAAAGGGTGTTTGAAAACTTTACATTTAAGAAAAAGTAATTTAGTAAAGATTTTTGAAGGCACATTGAAGGTGAGATTAAAAATAACCCTGTGACTCTGCAGGGATTCTTATTGTCTGTGCTGGTAGTGGTGGTTTTGGGCAATGCACACTTTGGATCCAGAGACAATAGGTCCTTCTGGAAATGTGTGTGTATAAATTACCAGCTTCTGTCCGACTTTCAGTGACAGTTGGACATTCCTTCTTTCTAGCAGAGAGAAATTAGTTAAAATAGTCATGTGTTGCTCTGCAATTTTAATTCATTTTTACACTGCAATCTTCTAAAAATATTCTATTGAAAGGTTTCAACATTCATATTAAGTTCATACAAAAAGTTGTTGTTAAAGTAGTTTTATAATTGCAGAAACAAACTTTCAAAACTTAGCAAAGGCCAGAATTAAGGTTGTTTGGGCAAAATTAACTCTTTCTCCTTATGCTACAACTTCTAATGAAATGATCACATGCTATTTTCCCCTACAACTCCCATTTTTCAGTTCCTATTATTATTATTACTAAAATCCTGGCTTCAAATGAGACTTAAGGAGCTCAGTCTATTCAGTTTATCAAAGTCTAGATTAAAAGAGGACTATATCATGTACTTATCAAATAGGTACTCTCTAGGTACCCACATACGGCAAAGATCATTGCTTTTAAGGCAAGAAGGGACCATTATGATAATCATTTAATTAAATTTCAACCACGATATTAACTTTCCAGGAGATCAAACACCTTCCAAGCCCTCCATCTCCATTATGGAGTCAGAAAATGAGAGCATTGCTGCTTGCCTGGTGAAAGATTTCTACCCTAAAGAGCTGAAGATATTCATGAATTCTAACAGTGAAATTATATATGAAGCAACAGACCCGATCCTCACATCTAGTGGGAAATACAGTGTTGTCAAAATTGTCAAGTTCTCTTCAACTGAACTTGTGTCTTGCTACGTTCAACATAACGGCAAAATTATTAAGAAAACCCAAACAGCTGAGAAGCCGCCAGGTATATTTTCAGGGTTTAAGGCTCAATAAGATAATACACCTTTGAGATTAATTCAGTTTTTATTTATCATATAGGATCACAGTGGAAGTTGGAATGGATTAGTGCATTCATCTAGTCCAGTATTCTGTCTCCAGCTGTTTCAAAGGAAATTGCAAGAAATCCTACATAAAATGTTTATTTAAGAAAATGTTTTGTGCCACTATTCAAGGACTCATATACTTCCAAAAAGGGTAGACTCTCTTTGACTTCACAGCACTATGGACCAGGCTAGAACTGTGCCCAGGGTGAACTTCTGACAAGTCTCTCTCTCTCTGTGTGTGTGTGTATATATATATATATATATATATATAATTGTTATATTTGGCTTTGTGCAAATATGAATTTTCATGGGCAAACTACAGCATTGTTTCATATTTTATAGATCCGAATGAGGAGAAAAACACAAAGACACTATCCGCTGCCCTGCTGGGTTTGGAAATTGTGCTTGCAAAGAGCATCGTCTTTAATGTGCTCATGATTGCAAGATTAGTCTTTGAGGTACGTGATATTTTGCGGTGCAGACCGGGCTCTGGCATTTTTATCACAATGTTGGCTAATAGCGCCTAGGGCAGGTTTTTTAACATACTAGTAAAAATGTAGCTGGAGCCTAAGTCCTGCCTACACTAGCAGGAAGAGAAGAGGTAGGAGCAGAAGAATTGTT
>NW_027053073.1:0-63000 GCF_011386835.1 Chrysemys picta bellii | reverse complement strand
TGCAAATACAGGTACCTTCTCCTCCAATGAGGACTCCCTCTCAAACTCCCCTGTTAGCTGCCCTGTTTGCTGCCGCTGCTCGCAGCTGTACCGCTGCCTGTCTGGGCGGCCCCTTTTATGGACCCCTTGATCAGCCAAGCCCCGCCTCCTACTCAGGGCTCGGCGTCCTTCCCAGCCCCCAGTCCCTGCCGGCCCCTACAAACCAACACACGAGAACACACAAGACCAACAAGGACAGATGCAAATACAGGTACCTTCTCCTCCAATGAGGACTCCCTCTCAAACTCCCCTGTTAGCCGCCCTGTTTGCTGCCGCTGCTCGCAGCTGTACCGCTGCCTGGCTGGGCGGCCGCTTTTACGGGCCCCTTGATCAGCCAAGCCCCGTCCCCAACTCAGGGCTCGGCGTCCTTCCCAGCACCCAGCCCCTTCCGGCCCCTACAAACCACCACACGAGAACACACAAGACCAAGAAGGACAGATGGAAATACAGGTACCTTCTCCTCCAGTGAGGACTCCCTCTCAAACTCCCCTGTTAGCCGCCCTGTTTGCTGCCGCTGCTCGCAGCTGTACCGCTGCCTGTCTGGGCGGCCCCTTTTATGGACCCCTTGATCAGCCAAGCCCCGCCTCCTACTCAGGGCTCGGCGTCCTTCCCAGCCCCCAGCCCCTGCCGGCCCCTACAAACCAACACACGAGAACACACAAGACCAACAAGGACAGATGCAAATACAGGTACCTTCTCCTCCAATGAGGACTCCCTCTCAAACTCCCCTGTTAGCCGCCCTGTTTGCTGCCGCTGCTCGCAGCTGTACCGCTGCCTGGCTGGGCGGCCGCTTTTACGGGCCCCTTGATCAGCCAAGCCCCGTCCCCAACTCAGGGCTCGGCGTCCTTCCCAGCACCCAGCCCCTTCCGGCCCCTACAAACCACCACACGAGAACACACAAGACCAAGAAGGACAGATGGAAATACAGGTACCTTCTCCTCCAGTGAGGACTCCCTCTCAAACTCCCCTGTTAGCCGCCCTGTTTGCTGCCGCTGCTCGCAGCTGTACCGCTGCCGGGCTGGGCGGCCGATTTATGGGCCCCTTGATCAGCCAAGCCCCGCCCCCTAATCAGGGCTCAGCGTCCTTCCCAGCACCCAGCCCCTGCCGGCCCCTACAAACCAACACACGAGAACACACAAGACCAACAAGGACAGATGCAAATACAGGTACCTTCTCCTCCAATGAGGACTCCCTCTCAAACTCCCCTGTTAGCCGCCCTGTTTGTTTGCTGCCGCTGCTCGCAGCTGTACCGCTGCCGGGCTGGGCGGCCGATTTATGGGCCCCTTGATCAGCCAAGCCCCGCCCCCTAATCAGGGCTCGGCGTCCTTCCCAGCACCCAGCCCCTGTCGGCCCCTACAAACCAACACACGAAAACACACAAGACCAACAAGGACAGATGCAAATACAGGTACCTTCTCCTCCAATGAGAACTCCCTCTCAAACTCCCCTGTTAGCCGCCCTGTTTGCTGCCGCTGTACCGCTGCCTGGCTGGGCGGCCGCTTTTATGGGCCCCTTGATCAGCCAAGCCCCGCCCCCTACTCAGGGCTCGGCGTCCTTCCCAGCCCCTGCCGGCCCCTACAAACCAACACACAAGACCAACAAGGACAGATGCAAATACAGGTACCTTCTCCTCCAATGAGAACTCCCTCTCAAACTCCCCTGTTAGCCGCCCTGTTTGCTGCCGCTGCTCGCAGCTGTACCGCTGCCTGGCTGGGCGGCCGCTTTTATGGGCCCCTTGATCAGCCAAGCCCCGGCCCCTAAAAACCAACACACAAGACCAACAAGAACAGATGCAAATACAGGTATCTTCTCCTCCAATGAGAACTCCCTCTCAAACTCCCCTGTTAGCCGCCCTGTTTGCTGCCGCTGCTCGCAGCTGTACCGCTGCCTGGCTGGGCGGCCGCTTTTATGGGCCCCTTGATCAGCTAAGCCCCGCCCCCTACTCAGGACTCGGCGTCCTTCCCAGACCCTGCCGGCCCCTACAAACCAACACACAAGACCAACAAGGACAGATGCAAATACAGGTACCTTCTCCTCCAATAAGAACTCCCTCTCAAACTCCCCTGTTAGCCGCCCTGTTTGCTGCCGCTGTACCGCTGCCTGGCTGGGCGGCCGCTTTTATGGGCCCCTTGATCAGCCAAGCCCCGCCCCCTACTCAGGGCTCGGCGTCCTTCCCAGCCCCTGCCGGCCCCTACAAACCAACACAGGAGAACACACAAGACCAACAAGGACAGATGCAAATACAGGTACCTTCTCCTCCAATGAGAACTCCCTCTCAAACTCCCCTGTTAGCCGCCCTGTTTGCTACCGCTGCCTGGCTGGGCGGCCGCTTTTATGGGCCCCTTGATCAGCCAAGCCCCGCCCCCTACTCAGGGCTCGGCGTCCTTCCCAGCCCCTGCCGGCCCCTACAAACCAACACACAAGACCAACAAGGACAGATGCAAATACAGGTAGCTTCTCCTCCAATGAGAACTCCCTCTCAAACTCCCCTGTTATCCGCCCTGTTTGCTGCCGCTGTACCGCTGCCTGGCTGGGCGGCCGCTTTTATGGGCCCCTTGATCAGCCAAGCCCCGCCCTCTACTCAGGGCTCGGCGTCCTTCCCAGCACCCAGCCCCTGCCGGCCCCTACAAACCAACACACGAGAACACACAAGACCAACAAGGACAGATGCAAATACAAGTACCTTCTCCTCCAATGAGAACTCCCTCTCAAACTCCCCTGTTAGCCGCCCTGTTTGCTGCCGCTGTACCGCTGCCTGGCTGGGCGGCCGCTTTTATGGGCCCCTTGATCAGCCAAGCCCCGCCCCCTACTCAGGGCTCGGCGTCCTTCCCAGCACCCAGCCCCTGCCCGCCCCTACAAACCAACACACGAGAACACACAAGACCAACAAGGACAGATGCAAATACAGGTACCTTCTCCTCCAATGAGAACTCCCTCTCAAACTCCCCTGTTAGCCGCCCTGTTTGCTGCCGCTGCTCGCAGCTGTACCGCTGCCTGGCTGGGCAGCCGCTTTTATGGGCCCCTTGATCAGCCAAGCCCCGCCCCCTACTCAGGGCTCGGCGTTCTTCCCAGCACCCAGCCCCTGCCGGCTCCTACAAACCAACACACGAGAACACACAAGACCAACAAGGACAGATGCAAATACAGGTACCTTCTCCTCCAATGAGGACTCCCTCTCAAACTCCCCTGTTAGCCGCCCTGTTTGCTGCCGCTGCTCGCAGCTGTACCGCTGCCTGTCTGGGCGGCCCCTTTTATGGACCCCTTGATCAGCCAAGCCCCGCCTCCTACTCAGGGCTCGGCGTCCTTCCCAGCCCCCAGCCCCTGCCGGCCCCTACAAACCAACACACGAGAACACACAAGA
The DNA here is from genome assembly GCF_011386835.1 of Chrysemys picta bellii. Classification (NCBI taxonomy): domain Eukaryota; kingdom Metazoa; phylum Chordata; order Testudines; family Emydidae; genus Chrysemys; species Chrysemys picta. Next base: position 59,600 of record NW_027053073.1, on the reverse strand, counting down.
CCAACAAGGACAGATGCAAATACAGGTACCTTCTCCTCCAATGAGGACTCCCTCTCAAACTCCCCTGTTAGCCGCCCTGTTTGCTGCCGCTGCTCGCAGCTGTACCGGTGCCTGTCTGGGCGGCCGCTTTTATGGGCCCCTTGATCAGCCAAGCCCCGCCCCCTACTCAGGGCTCGGCGTTCTTCCCAGCACCCAGCCCCTGCCGGCCCCTACAAACCAACACACGAGAAGACACAAGACCAACAAGGACAGATGCAAATACAGGTACCTTCTCCTCCAATGAGAACTCCCTCTCAAACTCCCCTGTTAGCCGCCCTGTTTGCTGCCGCTGCTCGCAGCTGTACCGCTGCCTGGCTGGGCAGCCGCTTTTATGGGCCCCTTGATCAGCCAAGCCCCGCCCCCTACTCAGGGCTCGGCGTCCTTCCCAGCACCCAGCCCCTGCCGGCCCCTACAAACCAACACACGAGAACACACAAGACCAACAAGGACAGATGCAAATACAGGTACCTTCTCCTCCAATGAGGACTCCCTCTCAAACTCCCCTGTTAGCTGCCCTGTTTGCTGCCGCTGCTCGCAGCTGTACCGCTGCCTGTCCGGGCGGCACCTTTTATGGACCCCTTGATCAGCCAAGCCCCGCCTCCTACTCAGGGCTCAGCGTCCTTCCCAGCCCCCAGCCCCTGCCGGCCCCTACAAACCAACACACGAGAACACACAAGACCAACAAGGACAGATGCAAATACAGGTACCTTCTCCTCCAATGAGGACTCCCTCTCAAACTCCCCTGTTAGCCGCCCTGTTTGCTGCCGCTGCTCGCAGCTGTACCGGTGCCTGTCTGGGCGGCCGCTTTTATGGGCCCCTTGATCAGCCAAGCCCCGCCCCCTACTCAGGGCTCGGCGTCCTTCCCAGCACCCAGCCCCTGCCGGCCCCTACAAACCAACACACGAGAACACACAAGACCAACAAGGACAGATGCAAATACAGGTACCTTCTCCTCCAATGAGAACTCCCTCTCAAACTCCCCTGTTAGCCGCCCTGTTTGCTGCCGATGCTCGCAGCTGTACCGCTGCCTGGCTGGTCGGCCGCTTTTATGGGCCCCTTGATCAGCCAAGCCCCGCCCCCTACTCAGGGCTCGGCGTCCTTCCCAGCCCCTGCCGGCCCCTACAAACCAACACACGAGAACACACAAGACCAACAAGGACAGATGCAAATACAGGTACCTTCTCCTCCAATGAGAACTCCCTCTCAAACTCCCCTGTTAGCCGCCCTGTTTGCTGCCGCTGCTCGCAGCTGTACCGCTGCCTGGCTGAGCGGCCGCTTTACGGGCCCCTTGATCAGCCAAGCCCCGCCCCCGACTCAGGGCTCGGCGTCCTTCCCAGCCCCTGCCGGCCCCTACAAACCAACACACGAGAACACACAAGACCAACAAGGACAGATGCAAATACCGGTACCTTCTCCTCCAATGAGAACTCCCTCTCAAACTCCCCTGTTAGCCGCCCTGTTTGCTGCCGCTGCTCGCAGCTGTACCGCTGCCTGGCTGGGCGGCCGCTTTTATCGGCCCCTTGATCAGCCAAGCCCCGCCCCCTACTCAGGGCTCGGCGTCCTTCCCACCCCCTGCGGGCCCCTACAAACCAACACACGAGAACACACAAGACCAACAAGGACAGATGCAAATACAGGTACCTTCTCCTCCAATGAGAACTCCCTCTCAAACTCCCCTGTTAGCCGCCCTGTTTGCTGCCGCTGCTCGCAGCTGTACCGCTGCCTGGCTGGGCGGCCGCTTTTATGGGCCCCTTGATCAGCCAAGCCCTGCCCCCTACTCAGGGCTCGGCGTCCTTCCCAGCCCCTGCCGGCCCCTACAAACCAACACACGAGAACACACAAGACCAACAAGGACAGATGCAAATACAGGTACCTTCTCCTCCAATGAGAACTCCCTCTCAAACTCCCCTGTTAGCCGCCCTGTTTGCTGCCGCTGGGCGGCCGCTTTTATGGGCCCCTTGATCAGCCAAGCCCCGCCCCCTACTCAGGGCTCGGCGTCCTTCCCAGCCCCTGCCGGCCAATACAAACCAACACACGAGAACACACAAGACCAACAAGGACAGATGCAAATACAGGTACCTTCTCCTCCAATGAGAACTCCCTCTCAAACTCCCCTGTTAGCCGCCCTGTTTGCTGCCGCTGCTCGCAGCTGTACCGCTGCCTGGCTGGGCGGCCGCTTTTATGGACCCCTTGATCAGCCAAGCCCCGCCCCCTACTCAGGGCTCGGCGTCCTTCCCAGCCCCTGCCGGCCAATACAAACCAACACACGAGAACACACAAGACCAACAAGGACAGATGCAAATACAGGTACCTTCTCCTCCAATGAGAACTCCCTCTCAAACTCCCCTGTTAGCCGCCCTGTTTGCTGCCGCTGGGCGGCCGCTTTTATGGGCCCCTTGATCAGCCAAGCCCCGCCCCCTACTCAGGGCTCGGCGTCCTTCCCAGCCCCTGCCGGCCAATACAAACCAACACACGAGAACACACAAGACCAACAAGGACAGATGCAAATACAGGTACCTTCTCCTCCAATGAGAACTCCCTCTCAAACTCCCCTGTTAGCCGCCCTGTTTGCTGCCGCTGCTCGCAGCAGTACCGCTGCCTGGCTGGGCGGCCGCTTTTATGGGCCCCTTGATCAGCCAAGCCCCGCCCCCTACTCAGGGCTCGGCGTCCTTCCCAGCACCCAGCCCCTGCCGGCCCCTACAAACCAACACACGAGAACACACAAGACCAACAAGGACAGATGCAAATACAGGTACCTTCTCCTCCAATGAGGACTCCCTCTCAAACTCCCCTGTTAGCCGCCCTGTTTGCTGCCGCTGTACCGCTGCCTGGCTGGGCGGCCGCTTTTATGGGCCCCTTGATCAGCCAAGCCCCGCCCCCTACTCAGGGCTCGGCGTCCTTCCCAGCACCCAGCCCCTGCCGGCCCCTACAAACCAACACACGAGAACACACAAGACCAACAAGGACAGATGCAAATACAGGTACCTTCTCCTCCAATGAGGACTCCCTCTCAAACTCCCCTGTTAGCCGCCCTGTTTGCTGCCGCTGCTCGCAGCTGTACCGCTGCCTGGCTGGTCGGCCGCTTTTATGGGCCCCTTGATCAGCCAAGCCCCGCCCCCTACTCAGGGCTCGGTGTCCTTCCCAGCCCCTGCCGGCCCCTACAAACCAACACACGAGAACACACAAGACCAACAAGGACAGATGCAAATACAGGTACCTTCTCCTCCAATGAGAACTCCCTCTCAAACTCCCCTGTTAGCCGCCCTGTTTGCTGCCGCTGGGCGGCCGCTTTTATGGGCCCCTTGATCAGCCAAGCCCCGCCCCCTACTCAGGGCTCGGCGTCCTTCCCAGCCCCTGCCGGCCAATACAAACCAACACACGAGAACACACAAGACCAACAAGGACAGATGCAAATACAGGTAACTTCTCCTCCAATGAGAACTCCCTCTCAAACTCCCCTGTTAGCCGCCCTGTTTGCTGCCGCTGCTCGCAGCAGTACCGCTGCCTGGCTGGGCGGCCGCTTTTATGGGCCCCTTGATCAGCCAAGCCCCGCCCCCTACTCAGGGCTCGGCGTCCTTCCCAGCACCCAGCCCCTGCCGGCCCCTACAAACCAACACACGAGAACACACAAGACCAACAAGGACAGATGGAAATACAGGTACCTTCTCCTCCAATGAGGACTCCCTCTCAAACTCCCCTGTTAGCCGCCCTGTTTGCTGCCGCTGTACCGCTGTCTGGCTGGGTGGCCGCTTTTATGGGCCCCTTGATCAGCCAAGCCCCGCCCCCTACTCAGGGCTCGGCGTCCTTCCCAGCACCCAGCCCCTGCCGGCCCCTACAAACCAACACACGAGAACACACAAGACCAACAAGGACAGATGCAAATACAGGTACCTTCTCCTCCAATGAGAACTCCCTCTCAAACTCCCCTGTTAGCCGCCCTGTTTGCTGCCGCTGCTCGCAGCTGTACCGCTGCCTGGCTTGGCGGCTGCTTTTATGGACCCCTTGATCAGCCAAGCCCTGCCCCCTACTCAGGGCTCGGGGTCCTTCCCAGCCCCTGCCGGCCCCTACAAACCAACACACGAGAACACACAAGACCAACAAGGACAGATGCAAATACAGGTACCTTCTCCTCCAATGAGAACTCCCTCTCAAACTCCCCTGTTAGCCGCCCTGTTTGCTGCCGCTGCTCGCAGCAGTACCGCTGCCTGGCTGGGCGGCCGCTTTTATGGGCCCCTTGATCAGCCAAGCCCCGCCCCCTACTCAGGGCTCGGCGTCCTTCCCAGCATACAGCCCCTGCCGGCCCCTACAAACCAACACACGAGAACACACAAGACCAACAAGGACAGATGCAAATACAGGTACCTTCTCCTCCAATGAGGACTCCCTCTCAAACTCCCCTGTTAGCCGCCCTGTTTGCTGCCGCTGCTCGCAGCTGTACCGCTGCCTGGCTGGGCGGCCGCTTTTATGGGCCCCTTGATCAGCCAAGCCCCGCCCCCTACTCAGGGCTCGGCGTCCTTCCCAGCACCCAGCCCCTGCCGGCCCCTACAAACCAACACACGAGAACACACAAGACCAACAAGGACAGATGCAAATACAGGTACCTTCTCCTCCAATGAGAACTCCCTCTCAAACTCCCCTGTTAGCCGCACTGTTTGCTGCCGCTGCTCGCAGCTGTACCGCTGCCTGGCTGGGAGGCCGCTTTTATGGGCCCCTTGATCAGCCAAGCCCCGCCCCCTACTCAGGGCTCTGTGTCCTTCCCAGCCCCTGCCGGCCCCTACAAACCAACACACGAGAACACACAAGACCAACAAGGACAGATGCAAATACAGGTACCTTCTCCTCCAATGAGAACTCCCTCTCAAACTCCCCTGTTAGCCGCCCTGTTTGCTGCCGCTGGGCGGCCGCTTTTAAGGGCCCCTTGATCAGCCAAGCCCGGCCCCCTACTCAGGGCTCGGCGTCCTTCCCAGCCCCTGCCGGCCAATACAAACCAACACACGAGAACACACAAGACCAACAAGGACAGATGCAAATACAGGTAACTTCTCCTCCAATGAGAACTCCCTCTCAAACTCCCCTGTTAGCCGCCCTGTTTGCTGCCGCTGCTCGCAGCAGTACCGCTGCCTGGCTGGGCGGCCGCTTTTATGGGCCCCTTGATCAGCCAAGCCCCGCCCCCTACTCAGGGCTCGGCGTCCTTCCCAGCACCCAGCCCCTGCCGGCCCCTACAAACCAACACACGAGAACACACAAGACCAACAAGGACAGATGCAAATACAGGTACCTTCTCCTCCAATGAGGACTCCCTCTCAAACTCCCCTGTTAGCCGCCCTGTTTGCTGCCGCTGTACCGCTGTCTGGCTGGGTGGCCGCTTTTATGGGCCCCTTGATCAGCCAAGCCCCGCCCCCTACTCAGGGCTCGGCGTCCTTCCCAGCACCCAGCCCCTGCCGGCCCCTACAAACCAACACACGAGAACACACAAGACCAACAAGGACAGATGCAAATACAGGTACCTTCTCCTCCAATGAGAACTCCCTCTCAAACTCCCCTGTTAGCCGCCCTGTTTGCTGCCGCTGCTCGCAGCTGTACCGCTGCCTGGCTTGGCGGCTGCTTTTATGGACCCCTTGATCAGCCAAGCCCTGCCCCCTACTCAGGGCTCGGGGTCCTTCCCAGCCCCTGCCGGCCCCTACAAACCAACACACGAGAACACACAAGACCAACAAGGACAGATGCAAATACAGGTACCTTCTCCTCCAATGAGAACTCCCTCTCAAACTCCCCTGTTAGCCGCCCTGTTTGCTGCCGCTGGGAGGCCGCTTTTATGGGCCCCTTGATCAGCCAAGCCCCGCCCCCTACTCAGGGCTCGGCGTCCTTCCCAGCACCCAGCCCCTGCCGGCCCCTACAAACCAACACACGAGAACACACAAGACCAACAAGGACAGATGCAAATACAGGTACCTTCTCCTCCAATGAGAACTCCCTCTCAAACTCCCCTGTTAGCCGCACTGTTTGCTGCCGCTGCTCGCAGCTGTACCGCTGCCTGGCTGGGCGGCCGCTTTTATGGGCCCCTTGATCAGCCAAGCCCCGCCCCCTACTCAGGGCTCGGTGTCCTTCCCAGCCCCTGCCGGCCCCTACAAACCAACACACGAGAACACACAAGACCAACAAGGACAGATGCAAATACAGGTACCTTCTCCTCCAATGAGGACTCCCTCTCAAACTCCCCTGTTAGCCGCCCTGTTTGCTGCCGCTGTACCGCTGCCTGGCTGGGCGGCCGCTTTTATGGGCCCCTTGATCAGCCAAGCCCCGCCCCCTACTCAGGGCTCGGCGTCCTTCCCAGCACCCAGCCCCTGCCGGCCCCTACAAACCAACACACGAGAACACACAAGACCAACAAGGACAGATGCAAATACAGGTACCTTCTTCTCCAATGAGAACTCCCTCTCAAACTCCCCTGTTAGCCGCCCTGTTTGCTGCCGCTGCTCGCAGCTGTACCGCTGCCTGGCTGGGCAGCCGCTTTTATGGACCCCTTGATCAGCCAAGCCCTGCCCCCTACTCAGGGCTCGGCGTCCTTCCCAGCCCCTGACGGCCCCTACAAACCAACACACGAGAACACACAAGACCAACAAGGACAGATGCAAATACAGGTACCTTCTCCTCCAATGAGAACTCCCTCTCAAACTCCCCTGTTAGCCGCCCTGTTTGCTGCCGCTGGGCGGCCGCTTTTATGGGCCCCTTGATCAGCCAAGCCCCGCCCCCTACTCAGGGCTCGGCGTCCTTCCCAGCCCCTGCCGGCCAATACAAACCAACACACGAGAACACACAAGACCAACAAGGACAGATGCAAATACAGGTAACTTCTCCTCCAATGAGAACTCCCTCTCAAACTCCCCTGTTAGCCGCCCTGTTTGCTGCCGCTGCTCGCAGCAGTACCGCTGCCTGGCTGGGCGGCCGCTTTTATGGGCCCCTTGATCAGCCAAGCCCCGCCCCCTACTCAGGGCTCGGCGTCCTTCCCAGCACCAAGCCCCTGCCGGCCCCTACAAACCAACACACGAGAACACACAAGACCAACAAGGACAGATGCAAATACAGGTACCTTTTCCTCCAATGAGGACTCCCTTTTAAACTCCCCTGTTAGCAGCCCTGTTTGCTGCCGCTGCTCGCAGCTGTACCGCTGCCTGGCTGGGCGGTCGCTTTTATGGGCCCCTTGATCAGCCAAGCCCCGCCCCCTACTCAGGGCTCGGCGTCCTTCCCAGCACCCAGCCCCTGCCGGCCCCTACAAACCAACACACGAGAACACACAAGACCAACAAGGACAGATGCAAATACAGGTACCTTCTCCTCCAATGAGAACTCCCTCTCAAACTCCCCTGTTAGCCGCCCTGTTTGCTGCAGCTGCTCGCAGCAGTACCGCTGCCTGGCTGGGCGGCCGCTTTTATGGGCCCCTTGATCAGCCAAGCCCCGCCCCCTACTCAGGGCTCGGCGTCCTTCCCAGCACCCAGCCCCTGCCGGCCCCTACAAACCAACACACGAGAACACACAAGACCAACAAGGACAGATGCAAATACAGGTACCTTCTCCTCCAATGAGGACTCCCTCTCAAACTCCCCTGTTAGCCGCCCTGTTTGCTGCCGCTGTACCGCTGCCTGGCTGGGCGGCCGCTTTTATGGGCCCCTTGATCAGCCAAGCCCCGCCCCCTACTCAGGGCTCGGCGTCCTTCCCAGCACCCAGCCCCTGCCGGCCCCTACAAAACAACACACGAGAACACACAAGACCAACAAGGACAGATGCAAATACAGGTACCTTCTCCTCCAATGAAAACTCCCTCTCAAACTCCCCTGTTAGCCGCCCTGTTTGCTGCCGCTGCTCGCAGCTGTACCGCTGCCTGGCTGGGCAGCCGCTTTTATGGGCCCCTTGATCAGCCAAGCCCCGCCCCCTACTCAGGACTCGGCGTCCTTCCCAGCACCCAGCCCCTGCCGGCTCCTACAAACCAACACACGAGAACACACAAGACCAACAAGGACAGATGCAAATACAGGTACCTTCTCCTCCAATGAGGACTCCCTCTCAAACTCCCCTGTTAGCTGCCCTGTTTGCTGCCGCTGCTCGCAGCTGTACCGCTGCCTGTCTGGGCGGCCCCTTTTATGGACCCCTTGATCAGCCAAGCCCCGCCTCCTACTCAGGGCTCGGCGTCCTTCCCAGCCCCCAGCCCCTGCCGGCCCCTACAAACCAACACACGAGAACACACAAGACCAACAAGGACAGATGCAAATACAGGTACCTTCTCCTCCAATGAGGACTCCCTCTCAAACTCCTCTGTTAGCCGCCCTGTTTGCTGCCGCTGCTCGCAGCTGTACCGGTGCCTGTCTGGGCGGCCGCTTTTATGGGCCCCTTGATCAGCCAAGCCCCGCCCCTACTCAGGGCTCGGCGTTCTTCCCAGCACCCAGCCCCTGCCGTCCCCTAAAAACCAACACACGAGAACACACAAGACCAACAAGGACAGATGCAAATACAGGTACCTTCTCCTCCAATGAGAACTCCCTCTCAAACTCCCCTGTTAGCCGCCCTGTTTTCTGCCGCTGCTCGCAGCTGTACCGCTGCCTGGCTGGGCAGCCGCTTTTATGGGCCCCTTGATCAGCCAAGCCCCGCCCCCTACTCAGGGCTCGGCGTCCTTCCCAGCACCCAGCCCCTGCCGGCCCCTACAAACCAACACACGAGAACACACAAGACCAACAAGGACAGATGCAAATACAGGTATCTTCTCCTCCAATGAGGACTCCCTCTCAAACTCCCCTGTTAGCTGCCCTGTTTGCTGCCGCTGCTCGCAGCTGTACCGCTGCCTGTCTGGGCGGCACCTTTTATGGACCCCTTGATCAGCCAAGCCCCGCCTCCTACTCAGGGCTCGGCGTCCTTCCCAGCCCCCAGCCCCTGCCGGCCCCTACAAACCAACACACGAGAACACACAAGACCAACAAGGACAGATGCAAATACAGGTACCTTCTCCTCCAATGAGAACTCCCTCTCAAACTCCCCTGTTAGCCGCCCTGTTTGCTGCCGCTGCTCGCAGCTGTACCGCTGCCTGGCTGGGCAGCCGCTTTTATGGGCCCCTTGATCAGCCAAGCCCCGCCCCCTACTCAGGGCTCGGCGTCCTTCCCAGCACCCAGCGCCTGCCGGCCCCTACAAACCAACACACGAGAACACACAAGACCAACAAGGACAGTTGCAAATACAGGTACCTTCTCCTCCAATGAGGACTCCCTCTCAAACTCCCCTGTTAGCTGCCCTGTTTGCTGCCGCTGCTCGCAGCTGTACCGCTGCCTGTCTGGGCGGCACCTTTTATGGACCCCTTGATCAGCCAAGCCCCGCCTCCTACTCAGAGCTCGGCGTCCTTCCCAGCCCCCAGCCCCTGCCGGCCCCTACAAACCAACACACGAGAACACACAAGACCAACAAGGACAGATGCAAATACAGGTACCTTCTCCTCCAATGAGGACTCCCTCTCAAACTTCCCTGTTAGCCGCCCTGTTTGCTGCCGCTGCTCGCAGCTGTACCGGTGCCTGTCTGGGCGGCCGCTTTTATGGGCCCCTTGATCAGCCAAGCCCCGCCCCCTACTCAGGGCTCGGCGTTCTTCCCAGCACCCAGCCCCTGCCGGCCCCTACAAACCAACACACGAGAACACACAAGACCAACAAGGACAGATGCAAATACAGGTACCTTCTCCTCCAATGAGAACTCCCTCTCAAACTCCCCTGTTAGCCGCCCTGTTTGCTGCCGCTGCTCGCAGCTGTACCGCTGCCAGGCTGGTCGGCCTCTTTTATGGGCCCCTTGATCAGCCAAGCCCCGCCCCCTACTCAGGGCTCGGCGTCCTTCCCAGCCCCTGCCGGCCCCTACAAACCAACACACGAGAACACACACGACCAACAAGGACAGATGCAAATACAGGTACCTTCTCCTCCAATGAGAACTCCCTCTCAAACTCCCCTGTTAGCCGCCTTGTTTGCTGCCGCTGCTCGCAGCTGTACCGCTGCCTGGTTGGGCGGCCGCTTTTATGGGCCCCTTGATCAGCCAAGCCCCGCCCCCTACTCAGGGCTCGGCGTCCTTCCCAGCACCCAGCCCTTGCCGGCCACTACAAACCAACACACTAGAACACACAAGACCAACAAGGACATATGCAAATACAGGTACCTTCTCCTCCAATGAGAACTCCCTCTCAAACTCCCCTGTTAGCCGCCCTGTTTGCTGCCGCTGCTCGCAGCTCTACCGCTGCCTGGCTGGGCGGATGCTTTTATGGGCCCCTTGATCAGCCAAGCCCTGCCCCCTACTCAGGGCTCGGCGTCCTTCCCAGCCCCTGCCGGCCCCTACAAACCAACACACGAGAACACACAAGACCAACAAGGACAGATGCAAATACAGGTACCTTCTCCTCCAATGAGAACTCCCTCTCAAACTCCCCTGTTAGCCGCCCTGTTTGCTGCCGCTGGGCGGCCGCTTTTATGGGCCCCTTGATCAGCCAAGCCCCGCCCCCTACTCAGGGCTCGGCGTCCTTCCCAGCACCCAGACCCTGCCGGCCCCTACAAACCAACACACGAGAACACACAAGACCAACAAGGACAGATGCAAATACAGGTACCTTCTCCTCCAATGAGGACTCCCTCTCAAACTCCCCTGTTAGCCGCCCTGTTTGCTGCCACTGTACCGCTGCCTGGCTGGTCGGCCGCTTTTATGGGCCCCTTGATCAGCCAAGCCCCGCCCCCTACTCAGGGCTCGGCGTCCTTCCCAGCCCCTGCCGGCCCCTACAAACCAACACACGAGAACACACAAGACCAACAAGGACAGATGCAAATACAGGTACCTTCTCCTCCAATGAGAACTCCCTCTCAAACTCCCCTGTTAGCCGCCCTGTTTGCTGCCGCTGCTCGCAGCTGTACCGCTGCCTGGCTGAGCGGCCGCTTTACGGGCCCCTTGATCAGCCAAGCCCCGCCCCCTACTCAGGGCTCGGCGTCCTTCCCACCCCCTGCGGGCCCCTACAAACCAACACACGAGAACACACAAGACCAACAAGGACAGATGCAAATACAGGTACCTTCTCCTCCAATGAGAACTCCCTCTCAAACTCCCCTGTTAGCCGCGCTGTTTGCTGCCGCTGCTCGCAGCAGTACCGCTGCCTGGCTGGGCGGCCGCTTTTATGGGCCCCTTGATCAGCCAAGCCCCGCCCCCTACTCAGGGCTCGGCGTCCTTCCCAGCACCCAGCCCTTGCCGGCCACTACAAACCAACACACTAGAACACACAAGACCAACAAGGACATATGCAAATACAGGTACCTTCTCCTCCAATGAGAACTCCCTCTCAAACTCCCCTGTTAGCCGCCCTGTTTGCTGCCGCTGCTCGCAGCTCTACCGATGCCTGGCTGGGCGGCCGCTTTTATGGGCCCCTTGATCAGCCAAGCCCTGCCCCCTACTCAGGGCTCGGCGTCCTTCCCAGCCCCTGCCGGCCCCTACAAACCAACACACGAGAACACACAAGACCAACAAGTACAGATGCAAATACAGGTACCTTCTCCTCCAATGAGAACTCCCTCTCAAACTCCCCTGTTAGCCGCCCTGTTTGCTGCCGCTGGGCGGCCGCTTTTATGGGCCCCTTGATCAGCCAAGCCCCGCCCCCTACTCAGGGCTCGGCGTCCTTCCCAGCACCCAGCCCCTGCCGGCCCCTACAAACCAACACACGAGAACACACAAGACCAACAAGGACAGATGCAAATACAGGTACCTTCTCCTCCAATGAGGACTCCCTCTCAAACTCCCCTGTTAGCCGCCCTGTTTGCTGCCGCTGTACCGCTGCCTGGCTGGGCGGCCGCTTTTATGGGCCCCTTGATCAGCCAAGCCCCGCCCCCTACTCAGGGCTCGGCGTCCTTGCCAGCACCCAGCCCCTGCCGGCCCCTACAAACCAACACACGAGAACACACAAGACCAACAAGGACAGATGCAAATACAGGTACCCTTCTCCTCCAATGAGAACTCCCTCTCAAACTCCCCTGTTAGCCGCCCTGTTTGCTGCCGATGCTCGCAGCTGTACCGCTGCCTGGCTGGTCGGCCGCTTTTATGGGCCCATTGATCAGCCAAGCCCCGCCCCCTACTCAGGGCTCGGCGTCCTTCCCAGCCCCTGCCGGCCCCTACAAACCAACACACGAGAACACACAAGACCAACAAGGACAGATGCAAATACAGGTACCTTCTCCTCCAATGAGAACTCCCTCTCAAACTCCCCTGTTAGCCGCCCTGTTTGCTGCCGCTGCTCGCAGCTGTACCGCTGCGTGGCTGAGCGGCCGCTTTACGGGCCCCTTGATCAGCCAAGCCCCGCCCCCTACTCAGGGCTCGGCGTCCTTCCCACCCCCTGCGGGCCCCTACAAACCAACACACGAGAACACACAAGACCAACAAGGACAGATGCAAATACAGGTACCTTCTCCTCCAATGAGAACTCCCTCTCAAACTCCCCTGTTAGCCGCCCTGTTTGCTGCCGCTGCTCGCAGCTGTACCGCTGCCTGGCTGGGCGGCCGCTTTTATGGGCCCCTTGATCAGCCAAGCCCCGCCCCCTACTCAGGGCTCGGCGTCCTTCCCAGCACCCAGCCCTTGCCGGCCACTACAAACCAACACACTAGAACACACAAGACCAACAAGGACATATGCAAATACAGGTACCTTCTCCTCCAATGAGAACTCCCTCTCAAACTCCCCTGTTAGCCGCCCTGTTTGCTGCCGCTGCTCGCAGCTCTACCGCTGCCTGGCTGGGCGGCCGCTTTTATGGGCCCCTTGATCAGCCAAGCCCTGCCCCCTACTCAGGGCTCGGCGTCCTTCCCAGCCCCTGCCGGCCCCTACAAACCAACACACGAGAACACACAAGACCAACAAGGACAGATGCAAATACAGGTACCTTCTCCTCCAATGAGAACTCCCTCTCAAACTCCCCTGTTAGCCGCCCTGTTTGCTGCCGCTGCTCGCAGCTGTACCGCTGCCTGGCTGGGCGGTCGCTTTTATGGGCCCCTTGATCAGCCAAGCCCCGCCCCCTACTCAGGGCTCGGCGTCCTTCCCAGCACCCAGCCCCTGCCGGCCCCTACAAACCAACACACGAGAACACAAAAGACCAACAAGGACAGATGCAAATACAGGTACCTTCTCCTCCAATGAGAACTCCCTCTCAAACTCCCCTGTTAGCCGCACTGTTTGCTGCCGCTGCTTGCAGCTGTACCGCTGCCTGGCTGGTCGGCCGCTTTTATGGGCCCCTTGATCAGCCAAGCCCCGCCCCCTACTCAGGGCTCGGTGTCGTTCCCAGCCCCTGCCGGCCCCTACAAACCAACACACGAGAACACACAAGACCAACAAGGACAGATGCAAATACAGGTACCTTCTCCTCCAATGAGAACTCCCTCTCAAACTCCCCTGTTAGCCGCCCTGTTTGCTGCCGCTGGGCGGCCGCTTTTATGGGCCCCTTGATCAGCCAAGCCCCGCCCACTACTCAGGGCTCGGCGTCCTTCCCAGCCCCTGCCGGCCAATACAAACCAACACACGAGAACACACAAGACCAACAAGGACAAATGCAAAATACAGGTACCTTCTCCTCCAATGATAACTCCCTCTCAAACTCCCCTGTTAGCCGCCCTGTTTGCTGCCGCTGCTCGCAGCAGTACCGCTGCCTGGCTGGGCGGCCGCTTTTATGGGCCCCTTGATCAGCCAAGCCCCGCCCCCTACTCAGGGCTCGGCGTCCTTCCCAGCACCCAGCCCCTGCCGGCCCCTACAAACCAACACACGAGAACACACAAGACCAACAAGGACAGATGCAAATACAGGTACTTTCTCCTCCAATGAGGACTCCCTCTCAAACTCCCCTGTTAGCCGCCCTGTTTGCTGCCGCTGTACCGCTGCCTGGCTGGGTGGCCGCTTTTATGGGCCCCTTGGTCAGCCAAGCCCCGCCCCCTACTCAGGGCTCGGCGTCCTTCCCAGCACCCAGCCCCTGCCGGCCGCTACAAACCAACACACGAGAACACACAAGACCAACAAGGACAGATGCAAATACAGGTAACTTCTCCTCCAATGAGAACTCCCTCTCAAACTCCCCTGTTAGCCGCCCTGTTTGCTGCCGCTGCTCGCAGCAGTACCGCTGCCTGGCTGGGCGGCCGCTTTTATGGACCCCTTGATCAGCCAAGCCCTGCCCCCTACTCAGGGCTCGGCGTCCTTCCCAGCCCCTGCCGGCCCCTACAAAGCAACACACGAGAACACACAAGACCAACAAGGACAGATGCAAATACAGGTACCTTCTCCTCCAATGAGAACTCCCTCTCAAACTCCCCTGTTAGCCGCCCTGTTTGCTGCCGCTGGGCGGCCGCTTTTATGGGCCCCTTGATCAGCCAAGCCCCGCCCCCTACTCAGGGCTCGGCGTCCTTCCCAGCCCCTGCCGGCCAATACAAACCAACACACGAGAACACACAAGACCAACAAGGACAGATGCAAATACAGGTAACTTCTCCTCCAATGAGAACTCCCTCTCAAACTCCCCTGTTAGCCGCCCTGTTTGCTGCCGCTGCTCGCAGCAGTACCGCTGCCTGGCTGGGCGGCCGCTTTTATGGGCCCCTTGATCAGCCAAGCCCCGCCCCCTACTCAGGGCTCGGCGTCCTTCCCAGCACCCAGCCCCTGCCGGCCCCTACAAACCAACACACGAGAACACACAAGACCAACAAGGACAGATGCAAATACAGGTACCTTCTCCTCCAATGAGGACTCCCTCTCAAACTCCCCTGTTAGCCGCCCTGTTTGCTGCCGCTGCTCGCAGCTGTACCGCTGCCTGGCTGGGCGGTCGCTTTTATGGGCCCCTTGATCAGCCAAGCCCCGCCCCCTACTCAGGGCTCGGCGTCCTTCCCAGCACCCAGCCCCTGCCGGCCCCTACAAACCAACACACGAGAACACACAAGACCAACAAGGACAGATGCAAATACAGGTACCTTCTCCTCCAATGAGAACTCCCTCTCAAACTCCCCTGTTAGCCGCACTGTTTGCTGCCGCTGCTCGCAGCTGTACCGCTGCCTGGCTGGGCGGCCGCTTTTATGGGCCCCTTGATCAGCCAAGCCCCGCCCCCTACTCAGGGCTCGGTGTCCTTCCCAGCCCCTGCCGGCCCCTACAAACCAACACACGAGAACACACAAGACCAACAAGGACAGATGCAAATACAGGTACCTTCTCCTCCAATGAGAACTCCCTCTCAAACTCCCCTGTTAGCCGCCCTGTTTGCTGCCGCTGGGCGGCCGCTTTTATGGGCCCCTTGATCAGCCAAGCCCCGCCCCCTACTCAGGGCTCGGCGTCCTTCCCAGCCCCTGCCCGCCAATACAAACCAACACACGAGAACACACAAGACCAACAAGGACAGATGCAAATACAGGTACCTTCTCCTCCAATGAGAACTCCCTCTCAATCTCCCCTGTTAGCCGCCCTGTTTGCTGCCGCTGCTCGCAGCTGTACCGCTGCCTGGCTGGGCAGCCGCTTTTATGGGCCCCTTGATCAGCCAAGCCCCGCCCCCTACTCAGGGCTCGGCGTCCTTCCCAGCACCCAGCCCCTGCCGGCCCCTACAAACCAACACACGAGAACACACAAGACCAACAAGGACAGATGCCAATACAGGTACCTTCTCCTCCAATGAGGACTCCCTCTCAAACTCCCCTGTTAGCCGCCCTGTTTGCTGCCGCTGTACCGCTGCCTGTCTGGGCGGCCCCTTTTATGGACCCCTTGATCAGCCAAGCCCCGCCTCCTACTCAGGGCTCGGCGTCCTTCCCAGCACCCAGCCCCTGCCGGCCCCTACAAACCAACACACGAGAACACACAAGACCAACAAGGACAGATGCAAATACAGGTACCTTCTCCTCCAATGAGGACTCCCTCTCAAACTCCCCTGTTAGCCGCCCTGTTTGCTGCCGCTGCTCGCAGCTGTACCGGTGCCTGTCTGAGCGGCCGCTTTTATGGGCCCCTTGATCAGCCAAGCCCCGCCCCTACTCAGGGCTCGGCGTTCTTCCCAGCACCCAGCCCCTGCCGGCCCCTACAAACCAACACACGAGAACACACAAGACCAACAAGGACAGATGCAAATACAGGTACCTTCTCCTCCAATGAGAACTCCCTCTCAAACTCCCCTGTTAGCTGCCCTGTTTGCTGCCGCTGCTCGCAGCTGTACCGCTGCCTGTCTGGGCGGCCCCTTTTATGGACCCCTTGATCAGCCAAGCCCCGCCTCCTACTCAGGGCTCGGCGTCCTTCCCAGCCCCCAGCCCCTGCCGGCCCCTACAAACCAACACACGAGAACACACAAGACCAACAAGGACAGATGCAAATACAGGTACCTTCTCCTCCAATGAGAACTCCCTCTCAAACTCCCCTGTTAGCCGCCCTGTTTGCTGCCGCTGCTCGCAGCTGTACCGCTGCCTGGCTGGGCAGCCGCTTTTATGGGCCCCTTGATCAGCCAAGCCCCGCCCCCTACTCAGGGCTCGGCGTCCTTCCCAGCACCCAGCCCCTGCCGGCCCCTACAAACCAACACACGAGAACACACAAGACCAACAAGGACAGATGCAAATACAGGTACCTTCTCCTCCAATGAGGACTCCCTCTCAAACTTCCCTGTTAGCCGCCCTGTTTGCTGCCGCTGCTCGCAGCTGTACCGGTGCCTGTCTGGGCGGCCGCTTTTATGGGCCCCTTGATCAGCCAAGCCCCGCCCCCTACTCAGGGCTCGGCGTTCTTCCCAGCACCCAGCCCCTGCCGGCCCCTACAAACCAACACACGAGAACACACAAGACCAACAAGGACAGACGCAAATACAGGTACCTTCTCCTCCAATGAGAACTCCCTCTCAAACTCCCCTGTTAGCCGCCCTGTTTGCTGCCGCTGCTCGCAGCTGTATCGCTGCCTGGCTGGGCGGCCGCTTTTACGGGCCCCTTGATCAGCCAAGCCCCGTCCCCTACTCAGGGCTCGGCGTCCTTCCCAGCACCCAGCCCCTGCCGGCCCCTACAAACCAACACACGAGAACACACAAGACCAACAAGGACAGATGCAAATACAGGTACCTTCTCCTCCAATGAGAACTCCCTCTCAAACTCCCCTGTTAGCCGCCCTGTTTGCTGCCGCTGCTCGCAGCTGTACCGCTGCCTGGCTGGTCGGCCGCTTTTATGGGCCCCTTGATCAGCCAAACCCCGCCCCCTACTCAGGGCTCGGCGTCCTTCCCAGCCCCTGCCGGCCCCTACAAACCAACACACGAGAACACACAAGACCAACAAGGACAGATGCAAATACAGGTACCTTCTCCTCCAATGAGAACTCCCTCTCAAACTCCCCTGTTAGCCGCCCTGTTTGCTGCCGCTGCTCGCAGCTGTACCGCTGCCTGGCTGAGCGGCCGCTTTACGGGCCCCTTGATCAGCCAAGCCCCGCCCCCTACTCAGGGCTCGGCGTCCTTCCCAGCCCCTGCCGGCCCCTACAAACCAACACACGAGAACACACACGACCAACAAGGACAGATGCAAGTACAGGTACCTTCTCCTCCAATGAGAACTCCCTCTCAAACTCCCCTGTTAGCCGCCTTGTTTGCTGCCGCTGCTCGCAGCTGTACCGCTGCCTGGCTGGGCGGCCGCTTTTATGGGCCCCTTGATCAGCCAAGCCCCGCCCCCTACTCAGGGCTCGGCGTCCTTCCCAGCACCCAGCCCTTGCCGGCCACTACAAACCAACACACTAGAACACACAAGACCAACAAGGACATATGCAAATACAGGTACCTTCTCCTCCAATGAGAACTCCCTCTCAAACTCCCCTGTTAGCCGCCCTGTTTGCTGCCGCTGCTCGCAACTCTACCGCTGCCTGGCTGGGCGGCCGCTTTTATGGACCCCTTGATCAGCCAAGCCCTGCCCCCTACTCAGGGCTCGGCGTCCTTCCCAGCCCCTGCCGGCCCCTACAAACCAACACACGAGAACACACAAGACCAACAAGGACAGATGCAAATACAGGTACCTTCTCCTCCAATGAGAACTCCCTCTCAAACTCCCCTGTTAGCCGCCCTGTTTGCTGCCGCTGGGCGGCCGCTTTTATGGGCCCCTTGATCAGCCAAGCCCCGCCCCCTACTCTGGGCTCAGCGTCCTTCCCAGCACCCAGCCCCTGCCGGCCCCTACAAACCAACACACGAGAACACACAAGACCAACAAGGACAGATGCAAATACAGGTACCTTCTCCTCCAATGAGAACTCCCTCTCAAACTCCCCTGTTAGCCGCCCTGTTTGCTGCCGCTGGGCGGCCGCTTTTATGGGCCCCTTGATCAGCCAAGCCCCGCCCCCTACTCAGGGCTCGGCGTCCTTCCCAGCCCCTGCCGGCCAATACAAACCAACACACGAGAACACACAAGACCAACAAGGACAGATGCAAATACAGGTACCTTCTCCTCCAATGAGAACTCCCTCTCAAACTCCCCTGTTAGCCGCCCTGTTTGCTGCCGCTGCTCGCAGCTGTACCGCTGCCTGGCTGGGCGGCCGCTTTTATGGACCCCTTGATCAGCCAAGCCCTGCCCCCTACTCAGGGCTCGGCGTCCTTCCCAGCCCCTGCCGGCCCCTACAAACCAACACACGAGAACACACAAGACCAACAAGGACAGATGCAAATACAGGTACCTTCTCCTCCAATGAGAACTCCCTCTCAAACTCCCCTGTTAGCCACCCTGTTTGCTGCCGCTGGTCGCAGCTGTACCGCTGCCTGGCTGAGCGGCCGCTTTACGGGCCCCTTGATCAGCCAAGCCCCGCCCCCTACTCAGGGCTCGGCGTCCTTCCCAGCCCCTGCCGACCCCTACAAACCAACACACAAGACCAACAAGGACAGATGCAAATACAGGTACCTTCTCCTCCAATGAGAACTCCCTCTCAAACTCCCCTGTTAGCCGCCCTGTTTGCTGCCGCTGCTCGCAGCTGTACCGCTGCCTGGCTGGGCGGCCGCTTTTATGGGCCCCTTGATCAGCCAAGCCCCGCCCCCTACTCAGGGATCGGCATCCTTCCCAGCACCCAGCCCCTGTCGGCCCCTACAAACCAACACACGAGAACACACAAGACCAACAAGGACAGATGCAAATACAGGTACCTTCTCCTCCAATGAGAACTCCCTCTCAAACTCCCCTGTTAGCCGACCTGTTTGCTGCCGCTGCTCGCAGCTGTACCGCTGCCTGGCTGGGCGGCCGCTTTTATGGGCCCCTTGATCAGCCAAGCCCCGCCCCCTACTCAGGGCTCGGCGTCCTTCCCAGCCCCTGCCGGCCCCTACAAACCAACACACAAGACCAACAAGGACAGATGCAAATACAGGTACCTTCTCCTCCAATGAGAACTCCCTCTCAAACGCCCCTGTTAGCCGCCCTGTTTGCTGCCGCTGTACCGCTGCCTGGCTGGGCGGCCGTTTTTATGGGCCCCTTGATCAGCCAAGCCCCGCCCCCTACTCAGGGCTCTGCGTCCTTCCCAGCACCCAGCCCCTGCCGGCCCCTACAAACCAACACATGAGAACACACAAGACCAACAAGGACATTTGCAAATACAAGTACCCTCTCCTCCAATGAGAACTCCCTCTCAAACTCCCCTGTTAGCCGCCCTGTTTGCTGCCGCTGTACCGCTGCCTGGCTGGGCGGCCGCTTTTATAGGCGCCTTGATCAGCCAAGCCCCGCCGCCTACTCAGGGCTCGGCGTCCTTCCCAGCACCCAGCCCCTGCCGGCCCCTACAAACCAACACACGAGAACACACAAGACCAACAAGGACAGATGCAAATACAGGTACCTTCTCCTCCAATGAGAACTCTCTCTCAAACTCCCCTGTTAGCCGCCCTGTTTGCTGCCGCTGTACCGCTGCCTGGCTGGGAGGCCGCTTTTATGGGACCCTTGATCAGCCAAGCCCCGCCCCCTACTCAGGGCTCGGCGTCCTTCCCAGCACCCAGCCCCTGCCGGCCCCTACAAACCAACACACGAGAACACACAAGACCAACAAGGACAGATGCAAATACAGGTACCTTCTCCTCCAATGAGAACTCCCTCTCAAACTCCCCTGTTAGCCGCCCTGTTTTCTGCCGCTGTACCGCTGCCTGGCTTGGCGGCCGCTTTTATGGGCCCCTTGATCAGCCAAGCCCTGCCCCCTACTCAGGGCTCGGCGTCCTTCCCAGGACCCAGCCCCTGCCGGCCCCTACAAACCAACACACGAGAACACACAAGACCAACAAGGACAGATGCAAATACAGGTACCTTCTCCTCCAATGAGGACTCCCTCTCAAACTCCCCTGTTAGCTGCCCTGTTTGCTGCCGCTGCTCGCAGCTGTACCGCTGTCTGTCTGGGCGGCCCCTTTTATGGACCCCTTGATCAGCCAAGCCCCGCCCCCTACTCAGGGCTCGGCGTCCTTCCCAGCCCCTGCCGACCCCTACAAACCAACACACAAGACCAACAAGGACAGATGCAAATACAGGTACCTTCTCCTCCAATGAGAACTCCCTCTCAAACTCCCCTGTTAGCCGCCCTGTTTGCTGCCGCTGCTCGCAGCTGTACCGCTGCCTGGCTGGGCGGCCGCTTTTATGGGCCCCTTGATCAGCCAAGCCCCGCCCCCTACTCAGGGATCGGCATCCTTCCCAGCCCCCAGCCCCTGCCGGCCCCTACAAACCAACACACGAGAACACACAAGACCAACAAGGACAGATGCAAATACAGGTACCTTCTCCTCCAATGAGGACTCCCTCTCAAACTCCCCTGTTAGCCACCCTGTTTGATTGCTGCCGCTGCTCGCAGCTGTACCGCTGCCTGGCTGGGCGGCCGCTTTTATGGGCCCCTTGATCAGCCAAGCCCCGCCCCCTACTCAGGGCTCGGCGTCCTTCCCAGCACCCAGCCCCTGTCGGCCCCTACAAACCAACACACGAGAACACACAAGACCAACAAGGACAGATGCAAATACAGGTACCTTCTCCTCCAATGAGAACTCCCTCTCAAACTCCCCTGTTAGCCGCCCTGTTTGCTGCCGCTGCTCGCAGCTGTACCGCTGCCTGGCTGGGCGGCCGCTTTTATGGGCCCCTTGATCAGCCAAGCCCCGGCCCCTAAAAACCAACACACAAGACCAACAAGGACAGATGCAAATACAGGTATCTTCTCCTCCAATGAGAACTCCCTCTCAAACTCCCCTGTTAGCCGCCCTGTTTGCTGCCGCTGCTCGCAGCTGTATCGCTGCCTGGCTGGGCAGCCGGTTTTATGGGCCCCTTGATCAGCTAAGCCCCGCCCCCTACTCAGGAATCGGCGTCCTTCCCAGACCCTGCCTGCCCCTACAAACCAACACACAAGACCAACAAGGACAGATGCAAATACAGGTACCTTCTCCTCCAATGAGAACTCCCTCTCAAACTCCCCTGTTAGCCGCCCTGTTTGCTGCCGCTGCTCGCAGCTATACCGCTGCCTGGCTGGGCGGCCGCTTTTATGGGCCCCTTGATCAGGGCTCGGCGTCCTTCCCAGCCCCTGCCGGCCCCTACAAACCAACACAGGAGAACACACAAGACCAACAAGGACAGATGCAAATACAGGTACCTTCTCCTCCAATGAGAACTCCCTCTCAAACTCCCCTGTTAGCCGCCCTGTTTGCTACCGCTGCCTGGCTGGGCGGCCGCTTTTATGGGCCCCTTGATCAGCCAAGCCCCGCCCCCTACTCAGGGCTCGGCGTCCTTCCCAGCCCCTGCCGGCCCCTACAAACCAACACACGAGAACACACAAGACCAACAAGCACAGATGCAAATACAGGTTCCTTCTCCTCCAATGAGAACTCCCTCTCAAACTCCCCTGTTAGCCGCCCTGTTTGCTGCCGCTGCTCGCAGCTGTACCGCTACCTGGGTGGGCGGCCGCTTTTATGGGCCCCTTGATCAGCCAAGCCCCGCCCCCTACTCAGGGCTCGGCGTCCTTCCCAGCCCCTGCCGGCCCCTACAAACCAACACACAAGACCAACAAGGACAGATGCAAATACAGGTACCTTCTCCTCCAATGAGAACTCCCTCTCAAACTCCCCTGTTAGCCGCCCTGTTTGCTGCCGCTGCTAGCAGCTGTACCGCTGCCTGGCTGGGCGGCCGCTTTTATGGGCCTCTTGATCAGCGAAGCCCCGCCCTCTACTCAGGTCTCGGCGTCCTGCACAGCCCCTGCCGGCCCCTACAAACCAACACACAAGACCAACAAGGACAGATGCAAATACAGGTAGCTTCTCCTCCAATGAGAACTCACTCTCAAACTCCCCTGTTAGCCGCCCTGTTTGCTGCCGCTGTACCGCTGCCTGGCTGGGCGGCCGCTTTTATGGGCCCCTTGATCAGCCAAGCCCCGCCCCCTACTCAGGGCTCGGCGTCCTTCCCAGCACCCAGCCCCTGCCGGCCCCTACAAACCAACACACGAGAACACACAAGACCAACAAGGACAGATGCAAATACAAGTACCTTCTCCTCCAATGAGAACTCCCTCTCAAACTCCCCTGTTAGCCGCCCTGTTTGCTGCCGCTGTACCGCTGCCTGGCTGGGCGGCCGCTTTTATGGGCCCCTTGATCAGCCAAGCCCCGCCCCCTACTCAGGGCTCGGCGTCCTTCCCAGCAGCCAGCCCCTGCCGGCCCCTACAAACCAACACACGAGAACACACAAGACCAACAAGGACAGATGCAAATACAGGTACCTTCTCCTCCAATGAGAACTCCCTCTCAAACTCCCCTGTTAGCCGCCCTGTTTGCTGCCGCTGCTCGCAGCTGTACCGCTGCCTGGCTGGGCAGCCGCTTTTATGGGCCCCTTGATCAGCCAAGCCCCGCCCCCTACTCAGGGCTCGGCGTCCTTCCCAGCACCCAGCCCCTGCCGGCCCCTACAAACCAACATACGAGAACACACAAGACCAACAAGGACAGATGCAAATACAAGTACCTTCTCCTCCAATGAGAACTCCCTCTCAAACTCCCCTGTTAGCCGCCCTGTTTGCTGCCGCTGTACCGCTGCCTGGCTGGGCGGCCGCTTTTATGGGCCCCTTGATCAGCCAAGCCCCGCCCCCTACTCAGGGCTCGGCGTCCTTCCCAGCACCCAGCCCCTGCCGGCCCCTACAAACCAACACACGAGAACACACAAGACCAACAAGGACAGATGCAAATACAGGTACCTTCTCCTCCAATGAGGACTCCCTCTCAAACTCCCCTGTTAGCTGCCCTGTTTGCTGCCGCTGCTCGCAGCTGTACCGCTGCCTGTCTGGGCGGCCCCTTTTATGGACCCCTTGATCAGCCAAGCTCCGCCTCCTACTCAGGGCTCGGCGTCCTTCCCAGCCCCCAGCCCCTGCCGGCCCCTACAAACCAACACACGAGAACACACAAGACCAACAAGGACAGATGCAAATACAGGTACCTTCTCCTCCAATGAGGACTCCCTCTCAAACTCCCCTGTTAGCCCCCCTGTTTGCTGCCGCTGCTCGCAGCTGTACCGGTGCCTGTCTGGGCGGCCGCTTTTATGGGCCCCTTGATCAGCCAAGCCCCGCCCCCTACTCAGGGCTCGGCGTCCTTCCCAGCACCCAGCCCCTGCCGGCCCCTACAAACCAACACACAAGACCAACAAGGACAGATGCAAATACAGGTACCTTCTCCTCCAATGAGAACTCCCTCTCAAACTCCCCTGTTAGCCGCCCTGTTTGCTGCCGCTGTACCGCTGCGTGGCTGGGCGGCCGCTTTTATGGGCCCCTTGATCAGCCAAGCCCCGCCCCCTACTCAGGGCTCGGCGTCCTTCCCAGCCCCTGCCGGCCCCTACAAACCAACACACAAGACCAACAAGGACAGATGCAAATACAGGTACCTTCTCCTCCAATGAGAACTCCCTCTCAAACTCCCCTGTTAGCCGCCCTGTTTGCTGCCGCTGCTCGCAGCTGTACCGCTGCCTGGCTGGGCGGCCGCTTTTATGGGCCCCTTGATCAGCCAAGCCCCGGCCCCTAAAAACCAACACACAAGACCAACAAGAACAGATGCAAATACAGGTATCTTCTCCTCCAATGAGAACTCCCTCTCAAGCTCCCCTGTTAGCCGCCCTGTTTGCTGCCGCTGCTCGCAGCTGTACCGCTGCCTGGCTGGGCGGCCGCTTTTATGGGCCCCTTGATCAGCTAAGCCCCGCCCCCTACTCAGGACTCGGCGTCCTTCCCAGACCCTGCCGGCCCCTACAAACCAACACACAAGACCAACAAGGACAGATGCAAATACAGGTACCTTCTCCTCCAATGAGAACTCCCTCTCAAACTCCCCTGTTAGCCGCCCTGTTTGCTGCCGCTGCTCGCATCTGTACCGCTGCCTGGCTGGGCGGCCGCTTTTATGGGCCCCTTGATCAGGGCTCGGCGTCCTTCCCAGCCCCTGCCGGCCCCTACAAACCATCACAGGAGAACACACAAGACCAACAAGGACAGATGCAAATACAGGTACCTTCTCCTCCAATGAGAACTCCCTCTCAAACTCCCCTGTTAGCCGCCCTGTTTGCTACCGCTGCCTGGCTGGGCGGCCGCTTTTATGGGCCCCTTGATCAGCCAAGCCCCGCCCCCTACTCAGGGCTCGGCGTCCTTCCCAGCCCCTGCCGGCCCCTACAAACCAACACACGAGAACACACAAGACCAACAAGCACAGATGCAAATACAGGTACCTTCTCCTCCAATGAGAACTCCCTCTCAAACTCCCCTGTTAGCCGCCCTGTTTGCTGCCGCTGCTCGCAGCTGTACCGCTACCTGGGTGGGCGGCCGCTTTTATGGGCCCCTTGATCAGCCAAGCCCCGCCACCTACTCAGGGCACGGCGTCCTTCCCAGCCCCTCCCGGCCCCTACAAACCAACACACAAGACCAACAAGGACAGATGCAAATACAGGTACCTTCTCCTCCAATGAGAACTCCCTGTCAAACTCCCCTGTTAGCCGCCCTGTTTGCTGCCGCTGCTCGCAGCTGTACCGCTGCCTGGCTGGGCGGCCGCTTTTATGGGCCCCTTGATCAGCCAAGCCCCGCCCCCTACTCAGGGCTCGGCGTCCTTCCTAGCACCCAGCCCCTGCCGGCCCCTACAAACCAACACACGAGAACACACAAGACCAACAAGGACAGATGCAAATACAGGTACCTTCTCCTCCAATGAGAACTCCCTCTCAAACTCCCCTGTTAGCCGCCCTGTTTGCTGCCGCTGCTCGCAGCTGTACCGCTGCCTGGCTGGGCAGCCGCTTTTATGGGCCCCTTGATCAGCCAAGCCCCGCCCCCTACTCAGGGCTCGGCGTCCTTCCCAGCCCCTGCCGGCCACTAGAAACCAACACACAAGACCAACAAGGACAGATGCAAATACAGGTACCTTCTCCAATGAGAACTCCCTCTCAAACTCCCCTGTTAGCCGCCCTGTTTGCTGCCGCTGCTGGCAGCTGTACCGCTGCCTGGCTGGGCGGCCACTTTTATGGGCCCCTTCATCAGCCAAGCCCCGCCCCCTACTCAGGGCTCGGCGTCCTTCCCAGCCCCTGCCGACCCCTACAAACCAACACACAAGACCAACAAGGACAGATGCAAATACAGGTACCTTCTCCTCCAATGAGAACTCCCTCTCAAACTCCCCTGTTAGCCGCCCTGTTTGCTGCCGCTGCTCGCAGCTGTACCGCTGCCTGGCTGGGCGGCCGCTTTTATGGGCCCCTTGATCAGCCAAGCCCCGCCCCCTACTCAGGGATCGGCATCCTTCCCAGCACCCAGCCCCTGTCGGCCCCTACAAACCAACACACGAGAACACACAAGACCAACAAGGACAGATGCAAATACACGTACCTTCTCCTCCAATGAGAACTCCCTCTCAAACTCCCCTGTTAGCCGCCCTGTTTGCTGCCGCTGCTCGCAGCTGTACCGCTGCCTGGCTGGGCGGCCGCTTTTATGGGCCCCTTGATCAGCCAAGCCCCGCCCCCTACTCAGGGCTCGGTGTCCCTCCCAGCCCCTGCCGGCCCCTACAAACCAACACACAAGACCAACAAGGACAGATGCAAATACAGGTACCTTCTCCTCCAATGAGAACTCCCTCTCAAACTCCCCTGTTAGCCGCCCTGTTTGCTGCCGCTGCTCGCAGCTGTACCGCTACCTGGCTGGGCAGCCGCTTTTATGGGCCCCTTGATCAGCCAAGCCCCGCCCCCTACTCAGGGCTCGGCGTCCTTCCCTGCCCCTGCCGGCCCCTACAAACCAACACACAAGACCAACAAGGACAGATGCAAATACAGGTACCTTCTCCTCCAATGAGAACTCCCTCTCAAACTCCCCTGTTAGCCGCCTGTTTGCTGCCGCTGCTCGCAGCTGTACCGCTGCCTGGCTGGGCGGCCGCTTTTATGGGCCCCTTGATCAGCCAAGCCCAGGC
Organism: Chrysemys picta bellii; assembly: GCF_011386835.1. Lineage (NCBI taxonomy): Eukaryota > Metazoa > Chordata > Testudines > Emydidae > Chrysemys > Chrysemys picta. Next base: position 33,166 of record NW_027053073.1, on the reverse strand, counting down.
CCCTAAAAACCAACACACAAGACCAACAAGGACAGATGCAAATACAGGTACCTTCTCCTCCAATGAGAACTCCCTCTCAAACTCCCCTGTTAGCCGCCCTGTTTGCTTCCGCTGCTCGCAGCTGTACCGCTGCCTGGCTGGGCGGCCGCTTTTATGGGCCCCTTGATCAGCCAAGCCCCGCCCCCTACTCAGGGCTCGGCGTCCTTCCCAGCCCCTGCCGGCCCCTACAAACCAACACACAAGACCAACAAGGACAGATGCAAATACAGGTACCTTCTCCTCCAATGAGAACTCCCTCTCAAACTCCCCTGTCAGCCGCCCTGTTTGCTACCGCTGTACCGCTGCGTGGCTGGGCGGCCGCTTTTATGGGCCCCTTGATCAGCCAAGCCCCGCCCCCTACTCAGGGCTCGGCATCCTTCCCAGCCCCTGCCGGCCCCTACAAACCAACACACAAGACCAACAACGACAGATGCAAATACAGGTACCTTCTCCTCCAATGAGAACTCCCTCTCAAACTCCCCTGTTAGCCGCCCTGTTTGCTGCCGCTGCTCGCAGCTGTACCGCTGCCTGGCTGGGCGGCCGCTTTTATGGGCCCCTTGATCAGCCAAGCCCCGCCCCCTACTCAGGGCTCGGCGTCCTTCCCAGCCCCTGCCGGCCCCTACAAACCAACACACAAGACCAACAAGGACACATGCAAATACAGGTAGCTTCTCCTCCAATGAGACCTCCCTCTCAAACTCCCCTGTTAGCCGCCCTGTTTGCTGCCGCTGTACCGCTGCCTGGCTGGGCGGCCGCTTTTATGGGCCCCTTGATCAGCCAAGCCCCGCCCCCTACTCAGGGCTCGGCGTCCTTCCCAGCACCCAGCCCCTGCCGGCCCCTACAAACCAACACATGAGAACACACAAGACCAACAAGGACAGATGCAAATACAAGTACCTTCTCCTCCAATGAGAACTCCCTCTCAAACTCCCCTGTTAGCCGCCCTGTTTGCTGCCGCTGCTCGCAGCTGTACCGCTGCCTGGCTGGGCGGCCGCTTTTATGGGCCCCTTGATCAGCCAAGCCCCGCCCCCTACTCAGGGCTCGGCGTCCTTCCCAGCACCCAGCCCCTGCCGGCCCCTACAAACCAACACACGAGAACACACAAGACCAACAAGGACAGATGCAAATACAGGTACCTTCTCCTCCAATGAGAACTCCCTCTCAAACTCCCCTGTTAGCCGCCCTGTTTGCTGCCGCTGCTCGCAGCTGTACCGCTGCCTGGCTGGGCGGCCGCTTTTATGGGCCCCTTGATCAGCCAAGCCCCGCCCCCTACTCAGGGCTCTGCGTCCTTCCCAGCACCCAGCCCCTGCCGGCCCCTACAAACCAACACACGAGAACACACAAGACCAACAAGGACAGATGCAAATACAGGTACCTTCTCCTCCAATGAGGACTCCCTCTCCAACTCCCCTGTTAGCTGCCCTGTTTGCTGCCGCTGCTCGCAGCTGTACCGCTGCCTGTCTGGGCGGCCCCTTTTATGGACCCCTTGATCAGCCAAGCCCCGCCTCCTACTCAGGGCTCGGCGTCCTTCCCAGCCCCCAGCCCCTGCCGGCCCCTACAAACCAACACACGAGAACACACAAGACCAACAAGGACAGATGCAAATACAGGTACCTTCTCCTCCAATGAGGACTCCCTCTCAAACTCCCCTGTTAGCCGCCCTGTTTGCTGCCGCTGCTCGCAGCTGTACCGCTGCCTGGCTGGGCGGCCGCTTTTACGGGCCCCTTGATCAGCCAATCCCCGTCCCCAACTCAGGGCTCGGCGTCCTTCCCAGCACCCAGCCCCTTCCGGCCCCTACAAACCACCACACGAGAACACACAAGACCAACAAGGACAGATGGAAATACAGGTACCTTCTCCTCCAGTGAGGACTCCCTCTCAAACTCCCCTGTTAGCCGCCCTGTTTGCTGCCGCTGCTCGCAGCTGTACCGCTGCCGGGCTGGGCGGCCGATTTATGGGCCCCTTGATCAGCCAAGCCCCGCCCCCTAATCAGGGCTCGGCGTCCTTCCCAGCACCCAGCCCCTGCCGGCCCCTACAAACCAACACACGAGAACACACAAGACCAACAAGGACAGATGCAAATACAGGTACCTTCTCCTCCAATGAGGACTCCCTCTCAAACTCCCCTGTTAGCCGCCCTGTTTGTTTGCTGCCGCTGCTCGCAGCTGTACAGCTGCCGGGCTGGGCGGCCGATTTATGGGCCCCTTGATCAGCCAAGCCCCGCCCCCTAATCAGGGCTCGGCGTCCTTCCCAGCACCCAGCCCCTGTCGGCCCCTACAAACCAACACACGAGAACACACAAGACCAACAAGGACAGATGCAAATACAGGTACCTTCTCCTCCAATGAGAACTCCCTCTCAAACTCCCCTGTTAGCCGCCCTGTTTGCTGCCGCTGTACCGCTGCCTGGCTGGGCGGCCGCTTTTATGGGCCCCTTGATCAGCCAAGCCCCGCCCCCTACTCAGGGCTCGGCGTCCTTCCCAGCCCCTGCCGGCCCCTACAAACCAACACACAAGACCAACAAGGACAGATGCAAATACAGGTACCTTCTCCTCCAATGAGAACTCCCTCTCAAACTCCCCTGTTAGCCGCCCTGTTTGCTGCCGCTGCTCGCAGCTGTACCGCTGCCTGGCTGGGCGGCCGCTTTTATGGGCCCCTTGATCAGCCAAGCCCCGGCCCCTAAAAACCAACACACAAGACCAACAAGAACAGATGCAAATACAGGTATCTTCTCCTCCAATGAGAACTCCCTCTCAAACTCCCCTGTTAGCCGCCCTGTTTGCTGCCGCTGCTCGCAGCTGTACCGCTGCCTGGCTGGGCGGCCGCTTTTATGGGCCCCTTGATCAGCTAAGCCCCGCCCCCTACTCAGGACTCGGCGTCCTTCCCAGACCCTGCCGGCCCCTACAAACCAACACACAAGACCAACAAGGACAGATGCAAATACAGGTACCTTCTCCTCCAATGAGAACTCCCTCTCAAACTCCCCTGTTAGCCGCCCTGTTTGCTGCCGCTGCTCGCAGCTGTACCGCTGCCTGGCTGGGCGGCAGCTTTTATGGGCCCCTTGATCAGCCAAGCCCCGCCCCCTACTCAGGGCTCGGCGTCCTTCCCAGCCCCTGCCGGCCACTAGAAACCAACACACAAGACCAACAAGGACAGATGCAAATACAGGTACCTTCTCCTCCAATGAGAACTCCCTCTCAAACTCCCCTGTTAGCCGCCCTGTTTCCTGCCGCTGCTGGCAGCTGTACCGCTGCCTGGCTGGGCGGCCACTTTTATGGGCCCCTTCATCAGCCAAGCCCCGCCCCCTACTCAGGGCTCGGCGTCCTTCCCAGCCCCTGCCGACCCCTACAAACCAACACACAAGACCAACAAGGACAGATGCAAATACAGGTACCTTCTCCTCCAATGAGAACTCCCTCTCAAACTCCCCTGTTAGCCGCCCTGTTTGCTGCCGCTGCTCGCAGCTGTACCGCTGCCTGGCTGGGCGGCCGCTTTTATGGGCCCCTTGATCAGCCAAGCCCCGCCCCCTACTCAGGGCTCGGCGTCCCTCCCAGCCCCTGCCGGCCCCTACAAACCAACACACAAGACCAACAAGGACAGATGCAAATACAGGTACCTTCTCCTCCAATGAGAACTCCCTCTCAAACTCCCCTGTTAGCCGCCCTGTTTGCTGCCGCTGCTCGCAGCTGTACCGCTACCTGGCTGGGCAGCCGCTTTTATGGGCCCCTTGATCAGCCAAGCCCCGCCCCCTACTCAGGGCTCGGCGTCCTTCCCTGCCCCTGCCGGCCCCTACAAACCAACACACAAGACCAACAAGGACAGATGCAAATACAGGTACCTTCTCCTCCAATGAGAACTCCCTCTCAAACTCCCCTGTTAGCCGCCTGTTTGCTGCCGCTGCTCGCAGCTGTACCGCTGCCTGGCTGGGCGGCCGCTTTTATGGGCCCCTTGATCAGCCAAGCCCCGCCCCCTACTCAGGGCTCGGCATCCTTCCCAGCCCCTGCCGGCCCCTACAAACCAACACACAAGACCAACAAGGACAGATGCAAATACAGGTACCTTCTCCTCCAATGAGAACTCCCTCTCAAACTCCCCTGTTAGCCGCCCTGTTTGCTACCGCTGTACCGCTGCGTGGCTGGGCGGCCGCTTTTATGGGCCCCTTGATCAGCCAAGCCCCGCCCCCTACTCAGGGCTCGGCATCCTTCCCAGCCCCTGCCGGCCCCTACAAACCAACACACAAGACCAACAACGACAGATGCTAATACAGGTACCTTCTCCTCCAATGAGAACTCCCTCTCAAACTCCCCTGTTAGCCGCCCTGTTTGCTGCCGCTGCTCGCAGCTGTACCGCTGCCTGGCTGGGCGGCCGCTTTTATGGGCCCCTTGATGAGCCAAGCCCCGCCCCCTACTCAGGGCTCGGCGTCCTTCCCAGCCCCTGCCGGCCCCTACAAACCAACACACAAGACCAACAAGGACACATGCAAATACAGGTAGCTTCTCCTCCAATGAGACCTCCCTCTCAAACTCCCCTGTTAGCTGCCCTGTTTGCTGCCGCTGTACCGCTGCCTGGCTGGGCGGCCGCTTTTATGGGCCCCTTGATCAGCCAAGCCCCGCCCCCTACTCAGGGCTCGGCGTCCTTCCCAGCACCCAGCCCCTGCCGGCCCCTACAAACCAACACATGAGAACACACAAGACCAACAAGGACAGATGCAAATACAAGTACCTTCTCCTCCAATGAGAACTCCCTCTCAAACTCCCCTGTTAGCCGCCCTGTTTGCTGCCGCTGCTCGCAGCTGTACCGCTGCCTGGCTGGGCGGCCGCTTTTATGGGCCCCTTGATCAGCCAAGCCCCGCCCCCTACTCAGGGCTCGGCGTCCTTCCCAGCACCCAGCCCCTGCCGGCCCCTACAAACCAACACACGAGAACACACAAGACCAACAAGGACAGATGCAAATACAGGTACCTTCTCCTCCAATGAGAACTCCCTCTCAAACTCCCCTGTTAGCCGCCCTGTTTGCTGCCGCTGCTCGCAGCTGTACCGCTGCCTGGCTGGGCGGCCGCTTTTATGGGCCCCTTGATCAGCCAAGCCCCGCCCCTTACTCAGGGCTCGGCGTCCTTCCCAGCACCCAGCCCCTGCCGGCCCCTACAAACCAACACACGAGAACACACAAGACCAACAAGGACAGATGCAAATACAGGTACCTTCTCCTCCAATGAGGACTCCCTCTCAAACTCCCCTGTTAGCTGCCCTGTTTGCTGCCGCTGCTCGCAGCTGTACCGCTGCCTGTCTGGGCGGCCCCTTTTATGGACCCCTTGATCAGCCAAGCCCCGCCTCCTACTCAGGGCTCGGCGTCCTTCCCAGCCCCCAGCCCCTGCCGGCCCCTACAAACCAACACACGAGAACACACAAGACCAACAAGGACAGATGCAAATACAGGTACCTTCTCCTCCAATGAGGACTCCCTCTCAAACTCCCCTGTTAGCCGCCCTGTTTGCTGCCGCTGCTCGCAGCTGTACCGCTGCCTGGCTGGGCGGCCGCTTTTACGGGCCTCTTGATCAGCCAAGCCCCGTCCCCAACTCAGGGCTCGGCGTCCTTCCCAGCACCCAGCCCCTTCCGGCCCCTACAAACCACCACACGAGAACACACAAGACCAAGAAGGACAGATGGAAATACAGGTACCTTCTCCTCCAGTGAGGACTCCCTCTCAAACTCCCCTGTTAGCCGCCCTGTTTGCTGCCGCTGCTCGCAGCTGTACCGCTGCCGGGCTGGGCGGCCGATTTATGGGCCCCTTGATCAGCCAAGCCCCGCCCCCTAATCAGGGCTCAGCGTCCTTCCCAGCACCCAGCCCCTGCCGGCCCCTACAAACCAACACACGAGAACACACAAGACCAACAAGGACAGATGCAAATACAGGTACCTTCTCCTCCAATGAGGACTCCCTCTCAAACTCCCCTGTTAGCCGCCCTGTTTGTTTGCTGCCGCTGCTCGCAGCTGTACCGCTGCCGGGCTGGGCGGCCGATTTATGGGCCCCTTGATCAGCCAAGCCCCGCCCCCTAATCAGGGCTCGGCGTCCTTCCCAGCACCCAGCCCCTGTCGGCCCCTACAAACCAACACACGAAAACACACAAGACCAACAAGGACAGATGCAAATACAGGTACCTTCTCCTCCAATGAGAACTCCCTCTCAAACTCCCCTGTTAGCCGCCCTGTTTGCTGCCGCTGTACCGCTGCCTGGCTGGGCGGCCGCTTTTATGGGCCCCTTGATCAGCCAAGCCCCGCCCCCTACTCAGGGCTCGGCGTCCTTCCCAGCCCCTGCCGGCCCCTACAAACCAACACACAAGACCAACAAGGACAGATGCAAATACAGGTACCTTCTCCTCCAATGAGAACTCCCTCTCAAACTCCCCTGTTAGCCGCCCTGTTTGCTGCCGCTGCTCGCAGCTGTACCGCTGCCTGGCTGGGCGGCCGCTTTTATGGGCCCCTTGATCAGCCAAGCCCCGGCCCCTAAAAACCAACACACAAGACCAACAAGAACAGATGCAAATACAGGTATCTTCTCCTCCAATGAGAACTCCCTCTCAAACTCCCCTGTTAGCCGCCCTGTTTGCTGCCGCTGCTCGCAGCTGTACCGCTGCCTGGCTGGGCGGCCGCTTTTATGGGCCCCTTGATCAGCTAAGCCCCGCCCCCTACTCAGGACTCGGCGTCCTTCCCAGACCCTGCCGGCCCCTACAAACCAACACACAAGACCAACAAGGACAGATGCAAATACAGGTACCTTCTCCTCCAATAAGAACTCCCTCTCAAACTCCCCTGTTAGCCGCCCTGTTTGCTGCCGCTGTACCGCTGCCTGGCTGGGCGGCCGCTTTTATGGGCCCCTTGATCAGCCAAGCCCCGCCCCCTACTCAGGGCTCGGCGTCCTTCCCAGCCCCTGCCGGCCCCTACAAACCAACACAGGAGAACACACAAGACCAACAAGGACAGATGCAAATACAGGTACCTTCTCCTCCAATGAGAACTCCCTCTCAAACTCCCCTGTTAGCCGCCCTGTTTGCTACCGCTGCCTGGCTGGGCGGCCGCTTTTATGGGCCCCTTGATCAGCCAAGCCCCGCCCCCTACTCAGGGCTCGGCGTCCTTCCCAGCCCCTGCCGGCCCCTACAAACCAACACACAAGACCAACAAGGACAGATGCAAATACAGGTAGCTTCTCCTCCAATGAGAACTCCCTCTCAAACTCCCCTGTTATCCGCCCTGTTTGCTGCCGCTGTACCGCTGCCTGGCTGGGCGGCCGCTTTTATGGGCCCCTTGATCAGCCAAGCCCCGCCCTCTACTCAGGGCTCGGCGTCCTTCCCAGCACCCAGCCCCTGCCGGCCCCTACAAACCAACACACGAGAACACACAAGACCAACAAGGACAGATGCAAATACAGGTACCTTCTCCTCCAATGAGAACTCCCTCTCAAACTCCCCTGTTAGCCGCCCTGTTTGCTGCCGCTGCTCGCAGCTGTACCGCTGCCTGGCTGGGCAGCCGCTTTTATGGGCCCCTTGATCAGCCAAGCCCCGCCCCCTACTCAGGGCTCGGCGTTCTTCCCAGCACCCAGCCCCTGCCGGCTCCTACAAACCAACACACGAGAACACACAAGACCAACAAGGACAGATGCAAATACAGGTACCTTCTCCTCCAATGAGGACTCCCTCTCAAACTCCCCTGTTAGCCGCCCTGTTTGCTGCCGCTGCTCGCAGCTGTACCGCTGCCTGTCTGGGCGGCCCCTTTTATGGACCCCTTGATCAGCCAAGCCCCGCCTCCTACTCAGGGCTCGGCGTCCTTCCCAGCCCCCAGCCCCTGCCGGCCCCTACAAACCAACACACGAGAACACACAAGACCAACAAGGACAGATGCAAATACAGGTACCTTCTCCTCCAATGAGGACTCCCTCTCAAACTCCCCTGTTAGCCGCCCTGTTTGCTGCCGCTGCTCGCAGCTGTACCGGTGCCTGTCTGGGCGGCCGCTTTTATGGGCCCCTTGATCAGCCAAGCCCCGCCCCCTACTCAGGGCTCGGCGTTCTTCCCAGCACCCAGCCCCTGCCGGCCCCTACAAACCAACACACGAGAAGACACAAGACCAACAAGGACAGATGCAAATACAGGTACCTTCTCCTCCAATGAGAACTCCCTCTCAAACTCCCCTGTTAGCCGCCCTGTTTGCTGCCGCTGCTCGCAGCTGTACCGCTGCCTGGCTGGGCAGCCGCTTTTATGGGCCCCTTGATCAGCCAAGCCCCGCCCCCTACTCAGGGCTCGGCGTCCTTCCCAGCACCCAGCCCCTGCCGGCCCCTACAAACCAACACACGAGAACACACAAGACCAACAAGGACAGATGCAAATACAGGTACCTTCTCCTCCAATGAGGACTCCCTCTCAAACTCCCCTGTTAGCTGCCCTGTTTGCTGCCGCTGCTCGCACCTGTACCGCTGCCTGTCCGGGCGGCACCTTTTATGGACCCCTTGATCAGCCAAGCCCCGCCTCCTACTCAGGGCTCAGCGTCCTTCCCAGCCCCCAGCCCCTGCCGGCCCCTACAAACCAACACACGAGAACACACAAGACCAACAAGGACAGATGCAAATACAGGTACCTTCTCCTCCAATGAGGACTCCCTCTCAAACTCCCCTGTTAGCCGCCCTGTTTGCTGCCGCTGCTCGCAGCTGTACCGGTGCCTGTCTGGGCGGCCGCTTTTATGGGCCCCTTGATCAGCCAAGCCCCGCCCCCTACTCAGGGCTCGGCGTCCTTCCCAGCACCCAGCCCCTGCCGGCCCCTACAAACCAACACACGAGAACACACAAGACCAACAAGGACAGATGCAAATACAGGTACCTTCTCCTCCAATGAGAACTCCCTCTCAAACTCCCCTGTTAGCCGCCCTGTTTGCTGCCGATGCTCGCAGCTGTACCGCTGCCTGGCTGGTCGGCCGCTTTTATGGGCCCCTTGATCAGCCAAGCCCCGCCCCCTACTCAGGGCTCGGCGTCCTTCCCAGCCCCTGCCGGCCCCTACAAACCAACACACGAGAACACACAAGACCAACAAGGAAAGATGCAAATACAGGTACCTTCTCCTCCAATGAGAACTCCCTCTCAAACTCCCCTGTTAGCCGCCCTGTTTGCTGCCGCTGCTCGCAGCTGTACCGCTGCCTGGCTGAGCGGCCGCTTTACGGGCCCCTTGATCAGCCAAGCCCCGCCCCCGACTCAGGGCTCGGCGTCCTTCCCAGCCCCTGCCGGCCCCTACAAACCAACACACGAGAACACACAAGACCAACAAGGACAGATGCAAATACCGGTACCTTCTCCTCCAATGAGAACTCCCTCTCAAACTCCCCTGTTAGCCGCCCTGTTTGCTGCCGCTGCTCGCAGCTGTACCGCTGCCTGGCTGGGCGGCCGCTTTTATCGGCCCCTTGATCAGCCAAGCCCCGCCCCCTACTCAGGGCTCGGCGTCCTTCCCACCCCCTGCGGGCCCCTACAAACCAACACACGAGAACACACAAGACCAACAAGGACAGATGCAAATACAGGTACCTTCTCCTCCAATGAGAACTCCCTCTCAAACTCCCCTGTTAGCCGCCCTGTTTGCTGCCGCTGCTCGCAGCTGTACCGCTGCCTGGCTGGGCGGCCGCTTTTATGGGCCCCTTGATCAGCCAAGCCCTGCCCCCTACTCAGGGCTCGGCGTCCTTCCCAGCCCCTGCCGGCCCCTACAAACCAACACACGAGAACACACAAGACCATCAAGGACAGATGCAAATACAGGTACCTTCTCCTCCAATGAGAACTCCCTCTCAAACTCCCCTGTTAGCCGCCCTGTTTGCTGCCGCTGGGCGGCCGCTTTTATGGGCCCCTTGATCAGCCAAGCCCCGCCCCCTACTCAGGGCTCGGCGTCCTTCCCAGCCCCTGCCGGCCAATACAAACCAACACACGAGAACACACAAGACCAACAAGGACAGATGCAAATACAGGTACCTTCTCCTCCAATGAGAACTCCCTCTCAAACTCCCCTGTTAGCCGCCCTGTTTGCTGCCGCTGCTCGCAGCTGTACCGCTGCCTGGCTGGGCGGCCGCTTTTATGGACCCCTTGATCAGCCAAGCCCCGCCCCCTACTCAGGGCTCGGCGTCCTTCCCAGCCCCTGCCGGCCAATACAAACCAACACACGAGAACACACAAGACCAACAAGGACAGATGCAAATACAGGTACCTTCTCCTCCAATGAGAACTCCCTCTCAAACTCCCCTGTTAGCCGCCCTGTTTGCTGCCGCTGGGCGGCCGCTTTTATGGGCCCCTTGATCAGCCAAGCCCCGCCCCCTACTCAGGGCTCGGCGTCCTTCCCAGCCCCTGCCGGCCAATACAAACCAACACACGAGAACACACAAGACCAACAAGGACAGATGCAAATACAGGTACCTTCTCCTCCAATGAGAACTCCCTCTCAAACTCCCCTGTTAGCCGCCCTGTTTGCTGCCGCTGCTCGCAGCAGTACCGCTGCCTGGCTGGGCGGCCGCTTTTATGGGCCCCTTGATCAGCCAAGCCCTGCCCCCTACTCAGGGCTCGGCGTCCTTCCCAGCCCCTGCCGGCCCCTACAAACCAACACACGAGAACACACAAGACCATCAAGGACAGATGCAAATACAGGTACCTTCTCCTCCAATGAGAACTCCCTCTCAAACTCCCCTGTTAGCCGCCCTGTTTGCTGCCGCTGGGCGGCCGCTTTTATGGGCCCCTTGATCAGCCAAGCCCCGCCCCCTACTCAGGGCTCGGCGTCCTTCCCAGCCCCTGCCGGCCAATACAAACCAACACACGAGAACACACAAGACCAACAAGGACAGATGCAAATACAGGTACCTTCTCCTCCAATGAGAACTCCCTCTCAAACTCCCCTGTTAGCCGCCCTGTTTGCTGCCGCTGCTCGCAGCTGTACCGCTGCCTGGCTGGGCGGCCGCTTTTATGGACCCCTTGATCAGCCAAGCCCCGCCCCCTACTCAGGGCTCGGCGTCCTTCCCAGCCCCTGCCGGCCAATACAAACCAACACACGAGAACACACAAGACCAACAAGGACAGATGCAAATACAGGTACCTTCTCCTCCAATGAGAACTCCCTCTCAAACTCCCCTGTTAGCCGCCCTGTTTGCTGCCGCTGGGCGGCCGCTTTTATGGGCCCCTTGATCAGCCAAGCCCCGCCCCCTACTCAGGGCTCGGCGTCCTTCCCAGCCCCTGCCGGCCAATACAAACCAACACACGAGAACACACAAGACCAACAAGGACAGATGCAAATACAGGTACCTTCTCCTCCAATGAGAACTCCCTCTCAAACTCCCCTGTTAGCCGCCCTGTTTGCTGCCGCTGCTCGCAGCAGTACCGCTGCCTGGCTGGGCGGCCGCTTTTATGGGCCCCTTGATCAGCCAAGCCCCGCCCCCTACTCAGGGCTCGGCGTCCTTCCCAGCACCCAGCCCCTGCCGGCCCCTACAAACCAACACACGAGAACACACAAGACCAACAAGGACAGATGCAAATACAGGTACCTTCTCCTCCAATGAGGACTCCCTCTCAAACTCCCCTGTTAGCCGCCCTGTTTGCTGCCGCTGTACCGCTGCCTGGCTGGGCGGCCGCTTTTATGGGCCCCTTGATCAGCCAAGCCCCGCCCCCTACTCAGGGCTCGGCGTCCTTCCCAGCACCCAGCCCCTGCCGGCCCCTACAAACCAACACACGAGAACACACAAGACCAACAAGGACAGATGCAAATACAGGTACCTTCTCCTCCAATGAGGACTCCCTCTCAAACTCCCCTGTTAGCCGCCCTGTTTGCTGCCGCTGCTCGCAGCTGTACCGCTGCCTGGCTGGTCGGCCGCTTTTATGGGCCCCTTGATCAGCCAAGCCCCGCCCCCTACTCAGGGCTCGGTGTCCTTCCCAGCCCCTGCCGGCCCCTACAAACCAACACACGAGAACACACAAGACCAACAAGGACAGATGCAAATACAGGTACCTTCTCCTCCAATGAGAACTCCCTCTCAAACTCCCCTGTTAGCCGCCCTGTTTGCTGCCGCTGGGCGGCCGCTTTTATGGGCCCCTTGATCAGCCAAGCCCCGCCCCCTACTCAGGGCTCGGCGTCCTTCCCAGCCCCTGCCGGCCAATACAAACCAACACACGAGAACACACAAGACCAACAAGGACAGATGCAAATACAGGTAACTTCTCCTCCAATGAGAACTCCCTCTCAAACTCCCCTGTTAGCCGCCCTGTTTGCTGCCGCTGCTCGCAGCAGTACCGCTGCCTGGCTGGGCGGCCGCTTTTATGGGCCCCTTGATCAGCCAAGCCCCGCCCCCTACTCAGGGCTCGGCGTCCTTCCCAGCACCCAGCCCCTGCCGGCCCCTACAAACCAACACACGAGAACACACAAGACCAACAAGGACAGATGGAAATACAGGTACCTTCTCCTCCAATGAGGACTCCCTCTCAAACTCCCCTGTTAGCCGCCCTGTTTGCTGCCGCTGTACCGCTGTCTGGCTGGGTGGCCGCTTTTATGGGCCCCTTGATCAGCCAAGCCCCGCCCCCTACTCAGGGCTCGGCGTCCTTCCCAGCACCCAGCCCCTGCCGGCCCCTACAAACCAACACACGAGAACACACAAGACCAACAAGGACAGATGCAAATACAGGTACCTTCTCCTCCAATGAGAACTCCCTCTCAAACTCCCCTGTTAGCCGCCCTGTTTGCTGCCGCTGCTCGCAGCTGTACCGCTGCCTGGCTTGGCGGCTGCTTTTATGGACCCCTTGATCAGCCAAGCCCTGCCCCCTACTCAGGGCTGGGGGTCCTTCCCAGCCCCTGCCGGCCCCTACAAACCAACACACGAGAACACACAAGACCAACAAGGACAGATGCAAATACAGGTACCTTCTCCTCCAATGAGAACTCCCTCTCAAACTCCCCTGTTAGCCGCCCTGTTTGCTGCCGCTGCTCGCAGCAGTACCGCTGCCTGGCTGGGCGGCCGCTTTTATGGGCCCCTTGATCAGCCAAGCCCCGCCCCCTACTCAGGGCTCGGCGTCCTTCCCAGCATACAGCCCCTGCCGGCCCCTACAAACCAACACACGAGAACACACAAGACCAACAAGGACAGATGCAAATACAGGTACCTTCTCCTCCAATGAGGACTCCCTCTCAAACTCCCCTGTTAGCCGCCCTGTTTGCTGCCGCTGCTCGCAGCTGTACCGCTGCCTGGCTGGGCGGCCGCTTTTATGGGCCCCTTGATCAGCCAAGCCCCGCCCCCTACTCAGGGCTCGGCGTCCTTCCCAGCACCCAGCCCCTGCCGGCCCCTACAAACCAACACACGAGAACACACAAGACCAACAAGGACAGATGCAAATACAGGTACCTTCTCCTCCAATGAGAACTCCCTCTCAAACTCCCCTGTTAGCCGCACTGTTTGATGCCGCTGCTCGCAGCTGTACCGCTGCCTGGCTGGGCGGCCGCTTTTATGGGCCCCTTGATCAGCCAAGCCCCGCCCCCTACTCAGGGCTCTGTGTCCTTCCCAGCCCCTGCCGGCCCCTACAAACCAACACACGAGAACACACAAGACCAACAAGGACAGATGCAAATACAGGTACCTTCTCCTCCAATGAGAACTCCCTCTCAAACTCCCCTGTTAGCCGCCCTGTTTGCTGCCGCTGGGCGACCGCTTTTAAGGGCCCCTTGATCAGCCAAGCCCGGCCCCCTACTCAGGGCTCGGCGTCCTTCCCAGCCCCTGCCGGCCAATACAAACCAACACACGAGAACACACAAGACCAACAAGGACAGATGCAAATACAGGTAACTTCTCCTCCAATGAGGACTCCCTCTCAAACTCCCCTGTTAGCCGCCCTGTTTGCTGCCGCTGTACCGCTGTCTGGCTGGGTGGCCGCTTTTATGGGCCCCTTGATCAGCCAAGCCCCGCCCCCTACTCAGGGCTCGGCGTCCTTCCCAGCACCCAGCCCCTGCCGGCCCCTACAAACCAACACACGAGAACACACAAGACCAACAAGGACAGATGCAAATACAGGTACCTTCTCCTCCAATGAGAACTCCCTCTCAAACTCCCCTGTTAGCCGCCCTGTTTGCTGCCGCTGCTCGCAGCTGTACCGCTGCCTGGCTTGGCGGCTGCTTTTATGGACCCCTTGATCAGCCAAGCCCTGCCCCCTACTCAGGGCTCGGGGTCCTTCCCAGCCCCTGCCGGCCCCTACAAACCAACACACGAGAACACACAAGACCAACAAGGACAGATGCAAATACAGGTACCTTCTCCTCCAATGAGAACTCCCTCTCAAACTCCCCTGTTAGCCGCCCTGTTTGCTGCCGCTGGGAGGCCGCTTTTATGGGCCCCTTGATCAGCCAAGCCCCGCCCCCTACTCAGGGCTCGGCGTCCTTCCCAGCACCCAGCCCCTGCCGGCCCCTACAAACCAACACACGAGAACACACAAGACCAACAAGGACAGATGCAAATACAGGTACCTTCTCCTCCAATGAGAACTCCCTCTCAAACTCCCCTGTTAGCCGCACTGTTTGCTGCCGCTGCTCGCAGCTGTACCGCTGCCTGGCTGGGCGGCCGCTTTTATGGGCCCCTTGATCAGCCAAGCCCCGCCCCCTACTCAGGGCTCGGTGTCCTTCCCAGCCCCTGCCGGCCCCTACAAACCAACACACGAGAACACACAAGACCAACAAGGACAGATGCAAATACAGGTACCTTCTCCTCCAATGAGAACTCCCTCTCAAACTCCCCTGTTAGCCGCCCTGTTTGCTGCCGCTGCTCGCAGCAGTACCGCTGCCTGGCTGGGCGGCCGCTTTTATGGGCCCCTTGATCAGCCAAGCCCCGCCCCCTACTCAGGGCTCGGCGTCCTTCCCAGCACCCAGCCCCTGCCGGCCCCTACAAACCAACACACGAGAACACACAAGACCAACAAGGACAGATGCAAATACAGGTACCTTCTCCTCCAATGAGGACTCCCTCTCAAACTCCCCTGTTAGCCGCCCTGTTTGCTGCCGCTGTACCGCTGCCTGGCTGGGCGGCCGCTTTTATGGGCCCCTTGATCAGCCAAGCCCCGCCCCCTACTCAGGGCTCGGCGTCCTTCCCAGCACCCAGCCCCTGCCGGCCCCTACAAACCAACACACGAGAACACACAAGACCAACAAGGACAGATGCAAATACAGGTACCTTCTTCTCCAATGAGAACTCCCTCTCAAACTCCCCTGTTAGCCGCCCTGTTTGCTGCCGCTGCTCGCAGCTGTACCGCTGCCTGGCTGGGCAGCCGCTTTTATGGACCCCTTGATCAGCCAAGCCCTGCCCCCTACTCAGGGCTCGGCGTCCTTCCCAGCCCCTGACGGCCCCTACAAACCAACACACGAGAACACACAAGACCAACAAGGACAGATGCAAATACAGGTACCTTCTCCTCCAATGAGAACTCCCTCTCAAACTCCCCTGTTAGCCGCCCTGTTTGCTGCCGCTGGGCGGCCGCTTTTATGGGCCCCTTGATCAGCCAAGCCCCGCCCCCTACTCAGGGCTCGGCGTCCTTCCCAGCCCCTGCCGGCCAATACAAACCAACACACGAGAACACACAAGACCAACAAGGACAGATGCAAATACAGGTAACTTCTCCTCCAATGAGAACTCCCTCTCAAACTCCCCTGTTAGCCGCCCTGTTTGCTGCCGCTGCTCGCAGCAGTACCGCTGCCTGGCTGGGCGGCCGCTTTTATGGGCCCCTTGATCAGCCAAGCCCCGCCCCCTACTCAGGGCTCGGCGTCCTTCCCAGCACCAAGCCCCTGCCGGCCCCTACAAACCAACACACGAGAACACACAAGACCAACAAGGACAGATGCAAATACAGGTACCTTTTCCTCCAATGAGGACTCCCTTTTAAACTCCCCTGTTAGCAGCCCTGTTTGCTGCCGCTGCTCGCAGCTGTACCGCTGCCTGGCTGGGCGGTCGCTTTTATGGGCCCCTTGATCAGCCAAGCCCCGCCCCCTACTCAGGGCTCGGCGTCCTTCCCAGCACCCAGCCCCTGCCGGCCCCTACAAACCAACACACGAGAACACACAAGACCAACAAGGACAGATGCAAATACAGGTACCTTCTCCTCCAATGAGAACTCCCTCTCAAACTCCCCTGTTAGCCGCCCTGTTTGCTGCAGCTGCTCGCAGCAGTACCGCTGCCTGGCTGGGCGGCCGCTTTTATGGGCCCCTTGATCAGCCAAGCCCCGCCCCCTACTCAGGGCTCGGCGTCCTTCCCAGCACCCAGCCCCTGCCGGCCCCTACAAACCAACACACGAGAACACACAAGACCAACAAGGACAGATGCAAATACAGGTACCTTCTCCTCCAATGAGAACTCCCTCTCAAACTCCCCTGTTAGCCGCCCTGTTTGCTGCCGCTGGGCGGCCGCTTTTAAGGGCCCCTTGATCAGCCAAGCCCGGCCCCCTACTCAGGGCTCGGCGTCCTTCCCAGCCCCTGCCGGCCAATACAAACCAACACACGAGAACACACAAGACCAACAAGGACAGATGCAAATACAGGTAACTTCTCCTCCAATGAGAACTCCCTCTCAAACTCCCCTGTTAGCCGCCCTGTTTGCTGCCGCTGCTCGCAGCAGTACCGCTGCCTGGCTGGGCGGCCGCTTTTATGGGCCCCTTGATCAGCCAAGCCCCGCCCCCTACTCAGGGCTCGGCGTCCTTCCCAGCACCCAGCCCCTGCCGGCCCCTACAAACCAACACACGAGAACACACAAGACCAACAAGGACAGATGCAAATACAGGTACCTTCTCCTCCAATGAGGACTCCCTCTCAAACTCCCCTGTTAGCCGCCCTGTTTGCTGCCGCTGTACCGCTGTCTGGCTGGGTGGCCGCTTTTATGGGCCCCTTGATCAGCCAAGCCCCGCCCCCTACTCAGGGCTCGGCGTCCTTCCCAGCACCCAGCCCCTGCCGGCCCCTACAAACCAACACACGAGAACACACAAGACCAACAAGGACAGATGCAAATACAGGTACCTTCTCCTCCAATGAGAACTCCCTCTCAAACTCCCCTGTTAGCCGCCCTGTTTGCTGCCGCTGCTCGCAGCTGTACCGCTGCCTGGCTTGGCGGCTGCTTTTATGGACCCCTTGATCAGCCAAGCCCTGCCCCCTACTCAGGGCTCGGGGTCCTTCCCAGCCCCTGCCGGCCCCTACAAACCAACACACGAGAACACACAAGACCAACAAGGACAGATGCAAATACAGGTACCTTCTCCTCCAATGAGAACTCCCTCTCAAACTCCCCTGTTAGCCGCCCTGTTTGCTGCCGCTGGGAGGCCGCTTTTATGGGCCCCTTGATCAGCCAAGCCCCGCCCCCTACTCAGGGCTCGGCGTCCTTCCCAGCACCCAGCCCCTGCCGGCCCCTACAAACCAACACACGAGAACACACAAGACCAACAAGGACAGATGCAAATACAGGTACCTTCTCCTCCAATGAGAACTCCCTCTCAAACTCCCCTGTTAGCCGCACTGTTTGCTGCCGCTGCTCGCAGCTGTACCGCTGCCTGGCTGGGCGGCCGCTTTTATGGGCCCCTTGATCAGCCAAGCCCCGCCCCCTACTCAGGGCTCGGTGTCCTTCCCAGCCCCTGCCGGCCCCTACAAACCAACACACGAGAACACACAAGACCAACAAGGACAGATGCAAATACAGGTACCTTCTCCTCCAATGAGAACTCCCTCTCAAACTCCCCTGTTAGCCGCCCTGTTTGCTGCCGCTGCTCGCAGCAGTACCGCTGCCTGGCTGGGCGGCCGCTTTTATGGGCCCCTTGATCAGCCAAGCCCCGCCCCCTACTCAGGGCTCGGCGTCCTTCCCAGCACCCAGCCCCTGCCGGCCCCTACAAACCAACACACGAGAACACACAAGACCAACAAGGACAGATGCAAATACAGGTACCTTCTCCTCCAATGAGGACTCCCTCTCAAACTCCCCTGTTAGCCGCCCTGTTTGCTGCCGCTGTACCGCTGCCTGGCTGGGCGGCCGCTTTTATGGGCCCCTTGATCAGCCAAGCCCCGCCCCCTACTCAGGGCTCGGCGTCCTTCCCAGCACCCAGCCCCTGCCGGCCCCTACAAACCAACACACGAGAACACACAAGACCAACAAGGACAGATGCAAATACAGGTACCTTCTTCTCCAATGAGAACTCCCTCTCAAACTCCCCTGTTAGCCGCCCTGTTTGCTGCCGCTGCTCGCAGCTGTACCGCTGCCTGGCTGGGCAGCCGCTTTTATGGACCCCTTGATCAGCCAAGCCCTGCCCCCTACTCAGGGCTCGGCGTCCTTCCCAGCCCCTGACGGCCCCTACAAACCAACACACGAGAACACACAAGACCAACAAGGACAGATGCAAATACAGGTACCTTCTCCTCCAATGAGAACTCCCTCTCAAACTCCCCTGTTAGCCGCCCTGTTTGCTGCCGCTGGGCGGCCGCTTTTATGGGCCCCTTGATCAGCCAAGCCCCGCCCCCTACTCAGGGCTCGGCGTCCTTCCCAGCCCCTGCCGGCCAATACAAACCAACACACGAGAACACACAAGACCAACAAGGACAGATGCAAATACAGGTAACTTCTCCTCCAATGAGAACTCCCTCTCAAACTCCCCTGTTAGCCGCCCTGTTTGCTGCCGCTGCTCGCAGCAGTACCGCTGCCTGGCTGGGCGGCCGCTTTTATGGGCCCCTTGATCAGCCAAGCCCCGCCCCCTACTCAGGGCTCGGCGTCCTTCCCAGCACCAAGCCCCTGCCGGCCCCTACAAACCAACACACGAGAACACACAAGACCAACAAGGACAGATGCAAATACAGGTACCTTTTCCTCCAATGAGGACTCCCTTTTAAACTCCCCTGTTAGCAGCCCTGTTTGCTGCCGCTGCTCGCAGCTGTACCGCTGCCTGGCTGGGCGGTCGCTTTTATGGGCCCCTTGATCAGCCAAGCCCCGCCCCCTACTCAGGGCTCGGCGTCCTTCCCAGCACCCAGCCCCTGCCGGCCCCTACAAACCAACACACGAGAACACACAAGACCAACAAGGACAGATGCAAATACAGGTACCTTCTCCTCCAATGAGAACTCCCTCTCAAACTCCCCTGTTAGCCGCCCTGTTTGCTGCAGCTGCTCGCAGCAGTACCGCTGCCTGGCTGGGCGGCCGCTTTTATGGGCCCCTTGATCAGCCAAGCCCCGCCCCCTACTCAGGGCTCGGCGTCCTTCCCAGCACCCAGCCCCTGCCGGCCCCTACAAACCAACACACGAGAACACACAAGACCAACAAGGACAGATGCAAATACAGGTACCTTCTCCTCCAATGAGGACTCCCTCTCAAACTCCCCTGTTAGCCGCCCTGTTTGCTGCCGCTGTACCGCTGCCTGGCTGGGCGGCCGCTTTTATGGGCCCCTTGATCAGCCAAGCCCCGCCCCCTACTCAGGGCTCGGCGTCCTTCCCAGCACCCAGCCCCTGCCGGCCCCTACAAAACAACACACGAGAACACACAAGACCAACAAGGACAGATGCAAATACAGGTACCTTCTCCTCCAATGAAAACTCCCTCTCAAACTCCCCTGTTAGCCGCCCTGTTTGCTGCCGCTGCTCGCAGCTGTACCGCTGCCTGGCTGGGCAGGCGCTTTTATGGGCCCCTTGATCAGCCAAGCCCCGCCCCCTACTCAGGACTCGGCGTCCTTCCCAGCACCCAGCCCCTGCCGGCTCCTACAAACCAACACACGAGAACACACAAGACCAACAAGGACAGATGCAAATACAGGTACCTTCTCCTCCAATGAGGACTCCCTCTCAAACTCCCCTGTTAGCTGCCCTGTTTGCTGCCGCTGCTCGCAGCTGTACCGCTGCCTGTCTGGGCGGCCCCTTTTATGGACCCCTTGATCAGCCAAGCCCCGCCTCCTACTCAGGGCTCGGCGTCCTTCCCAGCCCCCAGCCCCTGCCGGCCCCTACAAACCAACACACGAGAACACACAAGACCAACAAGGACAGATGCAAATACAGGTACCTTCTCCTCCAATGAGGACTCCCTCTCAAACTCCTCTGTTAGCCGCCCTGTTTGCTGCCGCTGCTCGCAGCTGTACCGGTGCCTGTCTGGGCGGCCGCTTTTATGGGCCCCTTGATCAGCCAAGCCCCGCCCCTACTCAGGGCTCGGCGTTCTTCCCAGCACCCAGCCCCTGCCGTCCCCTAAAAACCAACACACGAGAACACACAAGACCAACAAGGACAGATGCAAATACAGGTACCTTCTCCTCCAATGAGAACTCCCTCTCAAACTCCCCTGTTAGCCGCCCTGTTTGCTGCCGCTGCTCGCAGCTGTACCGCTGCCTGGCTGGGCAGCCGCTTTTATGGGCCCCTTGATCAGCCAAGCCCCGCCCCCTACTCAGGGCTCGGCGTCCTTCCCAGCACCCAGCCCCTGCCGGCCCCTACAAACCAACACACGAGAACACACAAGACCAACAAGGACAGATGCAAATACAGGTATCTTCTCCTCCAATGAGGACTCCCTCTCAAACTCCCCTGTTAGCTACCCTGTTTGCTGCCGCTGCTCGCAGCTGTACCGCTGCCTGTCTGGGCGGCACCTTTTATGGACCCCTTGATCAGCCAAGCCCCGCCTCCTACTCAGGGCTCGGCGTCCTTCCCAGCCCCCAGCCCCTGCCGGCCCCTACAAACCAACACACGAGAACACACAAGACCAACAAGGACAGATGCAAATACAGGTACCTTCTCCTCCAATGAGAACTCCCTCTCAAACTCCCCTGTTAGCCGCCCTGTTTGCTGCCGCTGCTCGCAGCTGTACCGCTGCCTGGCTGGGCAGCCGCTTTTATGGGCCCCTTGATCAGCCAAGCCCCGCCCCCTACTCAGGGCTCGGCGTCCTTCCCAGCACCCAGCGCCTGCCGGCCCCTACAAACCAACACACGAGAACACACAAGACCAACAAGGACAGTTGCAAATACAGGTACCTTCTCCTCCAATGAGGACTCCCTCTCAAACTCCCCTGTTAGCTGCCCTGTTTGCTGCCGCTGCTCGCAGCTGTACCGCTGCCTGTCTGGGCGGCACCTTTTATGGACCCCTTGATCAGCCAAGCCCCGCCTCCTACTCAGGGCTCGGCGTCCTTCCCAGCCCCCAGCCCCTGCCGGCCCCTACAAACCAACACACGAGAACACACAAGACCAACAAGGACAGATGCAAATACAGGTACCTTCTCCTCCAATGAGGACTCCCTCTCAAACTTCCCTGTTAGCCGCCCTGTTTGCTGCCGCTGCTCGCAGCTGTACCGGTGCCTGTCTGGGCGGCCGCTTTTATGGGCCCCTTGATCAGCCAAGCCCCGCCCCCTACTCAGGGCTCGGCGTCCTTCCCAGCACCCAGCCCCTGCCGGCCCCTACAAACCAACACACGAGAACACACAAGACCAACAAGGACAGATGCAAATACAGGTACCTTCTTCTCCAATGAGAACTCCCTCTCAAACTCCCCTGTTAGCCGCCCTGTTTGCTGCCGCTGCTCGCAGCTGTACCGCTGCCTGGCTGGGCAGCCGCTTTTATGGACCCCTTGATCAGCCAAGCCCTGCCCCCTACTCAGGGCTCGGCGTCCTTCCCAGCCCCTGACGGCCCCTACAAACCAACACACGAGAACACACAAGACCAACAAGGACAGATGCAAATACAGGTACCTTCTCCTCCAATGAGAACTCCCTCTCAAACTCCCCTGTTAGCCGCCCTGTTTGCTGCCGCTGGGCGGCCGCTTTTATGGGCCCCTTGATCAGCCAAGCCCCGCCCCCTACTCAGGGCTCGGCGTCCTTCCCAGCCCCTGCCGGCCAATACAAACCAACACACGAGAACACACAAGACCAACAAGGACAGATGCAAATACAGGTAACTTCTCCTCCAATGAGAACTCCCTCTCAAACTCCCCTGTTAGCCGCCCTGTTTGCTGCCGCTGCTCGCAGCAGTACCGCTGCCTGGCTGGGCGGCCGCTTTTATGGGCCCCTTGATCAGCCAAGCCCCGCCCCCTACTCAGGGCTCGGCGTCCTTCCCAGCACCAAGCCCCTGCCGGCCCCTACAAACCAACACACGAGAACACACAAGACCAACAAGGACAGATGCAAATACAGGTACCTTTTCCTCCAATGAGGACTCCCTTTTAAACTCCCCTGTTAGCAGCCCTGTTTGCTGCCGCTGCTCGCAGCTGTACCGCTGCCTGGCTGGGCGGTCGCTTTTATGGGCCCCTTGATCAGCCAAGCCCCGCCCCCTACTCAGGGCTCGGCGTCCTTCCCAGCACCCAGCCCCTGCCGGCCCCTACAAACCAACACACGAGAACACACAAGACCAACAAGGACAGATGCAAATACAGGTACCTTCTCCTCCAATGAGAACTCCCTCTCAAACTCCCCTGTTAGCCGCCCTGTTTGCTGCAGCTGCTCGCAGCAGTACCGCTGCCTGGCTGGGCGGCCGCTTTTATGGGCCCCTTGATCAGCCAAGCCCCGCCCCCTACTCAGGGCTCGGCGTCCTTCCCAGCACCCAGCCCCTGCCGGCCCCTACAAACCAACACACGAGAACACACAAGACCAACAAGGACAGATGCAAATACAGGTACCTTCTCCTCCAATGAGGACTCCCTCTCAAACTCCCCTGTTAGCCGCCCTGTTTGCTGCCGCTGTACCGCTGCCTGGCTGGGCGGCCGCTTTTATGGGCCCCTTGATCAGCCAAGCCCCGCCCCCTACTCAGGGCTCGGCGTCCTTCCCAGCACCCAGCCCCTGCCGGCCCCTACAAAACAACACACGAGAACACACAAGACCAACAAGGACAGATGCAAATACAGGTACCTTCTCCTCCAATGAAAACTCCCTCTCAAACTCCCCTGTTAGCCGCCCTGTTTGCTGCCGCTGCTCGCAGCTGTACCGCTGCCTGGCTGGGCAGGCGCTTTTATGGGCCCCTTGATCAGCCAAGCCCCGCCCCCTACTCAGGACTCGGCGTCCTTCCCAGCACCCAGCCCCTGCCGGCTCCTACAAACCAACACACGAGAACACACAAGACCAACAAGGACAGATGCAAATACAGGTACCTTCTCCTCCAATGAGGACTCCCTCTCAAACTCCCCTGTTAGCTGCCCTGTTTGCTGCCGCTGCTCGCAGCTGTACCGCTGCCTGTCTGGGCGGCCCCTTTTATGGACCCCTTGATCAGCCAAGCCCCGCCTCCTACTCAGGGCTCGGCGTCCTTCCCAGCCCCCAGCCCCTGCCGGCCCCTACAAACCAACACACGAGAACACACAAGACCAACAAGGACAGATGCAAATACAGGTACCTTCTCCTCCAATGAGGACTCCCTCTCAAACTCCTCTGTTAGCCGCCCTGTTTGCTGCCGCTGCTCGCAGCTGTACCGGTGCCTGTCTGGGCGGCCGCTTTTATGGGCCCCTTGATCAGCCAAGCCCCGCCCCTACTCAGGGCTCGGCGTTCTTCCCAGCACCCAGCCCCTGCCGTCCCCTAAAAACCAACACACGAGAACACACAAGACCAACAAGGACAGATGCAAATACAGGTACCTTCTCCTCCAATGAGAACTCCCTCTCAAACTCCCCTGTTAGCCGCCCTGTTTGCTGCCGCTGCTCGCAGCTGTACCGCTGCCTGGCTGGGCAGCCGCTTTTATGGGCCCCTTGATCAGCCAAGCCCCGCCCCCTACTCAGGGCTCGGCGTCCTTCCCAGCACCCAGCCCCTGCCGGCCCCTACAAACCAACACACGAGAACACACAAGACCAACAAGGACAGATGCAAATACAGGTATCTTCTCCTCCAATGAGGACTCCCTCTCAAACTCCCCTGTTAGCTACCCTGTTTGCTGCCGCTGCTCGCAGCTGTACCGCTGCCTGTCTGGGCGGCACCTTTTATGGACCCCTTGATCAGCCAAGCCCCGCCTCCTACTCAGGGCTCGGCGTCCTTCCCAGCCCCCAGCCCCTGCCGGCCCCTACAAACCAACACACGAGAACACACAAGACCAACAAGGACAGATGCAAATACAGGTACCTTCTCCTCCAATGAGAACTCCCTCTCAAACTCCCCTGTTAGCCGCCCTGTTTGCTGCCGCTGCTCGCAGCTGTACCGCTGCCTGGCTGGGCAGCCGCTTTTATGGGCCCCTTGATCAGCCAAGCCCCGCCCCCTACTCAGGGCTCGGCGTCCTTCCCAGCACCCAGCGCCTGCCGGCCCCTACAAACCAACACACGAGAACACACAAGACCAACAAGGACAGTTGCAAATACAGGTACCTTCTCCTCCAATGAGGACTCCCTCTCAAACTCCCCTGTTAGCTGCCCTGTTTGCTGCCGCTGCTCGCAGCTGTACCGCTGCCTGTCTGGGCGGCACCTTTTATGGACCCCTTGATCAGCCAAGCCCCGCCTCCTACTCAGGGCTCGGCGTCCTTCCCAGCCCCCAGCCCCTGCCGGCCCCTACAAACCAACACACGAGAACACACAAGACCAACAAGGACAGATGCAAATACAGGTACCTTCTCCTCCAATGAGGACTCCCTCTCAAACTTCCCTGTTAGCCGCCCTGTTTGCTGCCGCTGCTCGCAGCTGTACCGGTGCCTGTCTGGGCGGCCGCTTTTATGGGCCCCTTGATCAGCCAAGCCCCGCCCCCTACTCAGGGCTCGGCGTTCTTCCCAGCACCCAGCCCCTGCCGGCCCCTACAAACCAACACACGAGAACACACAAGACCAACAAGGACAGATGCAAATACAGGTACCTTCTCCTCCAATGAGAACTCCCTCTCAAACTCCCCTGTTAGCCGCCCTGTTTGCTGCCGCTGCTCGCAGCTGTACCGCTGCCAGGCTGGTCGGCCTCTTTTATGGGCCCCTTGATCAGCCAAGCCCCGCCCCCTACTCAGGGCTCGGCGTCCTTCCCAGCCCCTGCCGGCCCCTACAAACCAACACACGAGAACACACACGACCAACAAGGACAGATGCAAATACAGGTACCTTCTCCTCCAATGAGAACTCCCTCTCAAACTCCCCTGTTAGCCGCCTTGTTTGCTGCCGCTGCTCGCAGCTGTACCGCTGCCTGGTTGGGCGGCCGCTTTTATGGGCCCCTTGATCAGCCAAGCCCCGCCCCCTACTCAGGGCTCGGCGTCCTTCCCAGCACCCAGCCCTTGCCGGCCACTACAAACCAACACACTAGAACACACAAGACCAACAAGGACATATGCAAATACAGGTACCTTCTCCTCCAATGAGAACTCCCTCTCAAACTCCCCTGTTAGCCGCCCTGTTTGCTGCCGCTGCTCGCAGCTCTACCGCTGCCTGGCTGGGCGGATGCTTTTATGGGCCCCTTGATCAGCCAAGCCCTGCCCCCTACTCAGGGCTCGGCGTCCTTCCCAGCCCCTGCCGGCCCCTACAAACCAACACACGAGAACACACAAGACCAACAAGGACAGATGCAAATACAGGTACCTTCTCCTCCAATGAGAACTCCCTCTCAAACTCCCCTGTTAGCCGCCCTGTTTGCTGCCGCTGGGCGGCCGCTTTTATGGGCCCCTTGATCAGCCAAGCCCCGCCCCCTACTCAGGGCTCGGCGTCCTTCCCAGCACCCAGCCCCTGCCGGCCCCTACAAACCAACACACGAGAACACACAAGACCAACAAGGACAGATGCAAATACAGGTACCTTCTCCTCCAATGAGGACTCCCTCTCAAACTCCCCTGTTAGCCGCCCTGTTTGCTGCCACTGTACCGCTGCCTGGCTGGTCGGCCGCTTTTATGGGCCCCTTGATCAGCCAAGCCCCGCCCCCTACTCAGGGCTCGGCGTCCTTCCCAGCCCCTGCCGGCCCCTACAAACCAACACACGAGAACACACAAGACCAACAAGGACAGATGCAAATACAGGTACCTTCTCCTCCAATGAGAACTCCCTCTCAAACTCCCCTGTTAGCCGCCCTGTTTGCTGCCGCTGCTCGCAGCTGTACCGCTGCCTGGCTGAGCGGCCGCTTTACGGGCCCCTTGATCAGCCAAGCCCCGCCCCCTACTCAGGGCTCGGCGTCCTTCCCACCCCCTGCGGGCCCCTACAAACCAACACACGAGAACACACAAGACCAACAAGGACAGATGCAAATACAGGTACCTTCTCCTCCAATGAGAACTCCCTCTCAAACTCCCCTGTTAGCCGCGCTGTTTGCTGCCGCTGCTCGCAGCAGTACCGCTGCCTGGCTGGGCGGCCGCTTTTATGGGCCCCTTGATCAGCCAAGCCCCGCCCCCTACTCAGGGCTCGGCGTCCTTCCCAGCACCCAGCCCTTGCCGGCCACTACAAACCAACACACTAGAACACACAAGACCAACAAGGACATATGCAAATACAGGTACCTTCTCCTCCAATGAGAACTCCCTCTCAAACTCCCCTGTTAGCCGCCCTGTTTGCTGCCGCTGCTCGCAGCTCTACCGATGCCTGGCTGGGCGGCCGCTTTTATGGGCCCCTTGATCAGCCAAGCCCTGCCCCCTACTCAGGGCTCGGCGTCCTTCCCAGCCCCTGCCGGCCCCTACAAACCAACACACGAGAACACACAAGACCAACAAGTACAGATGCAAATACACGTACCTTCTCCTCCAATGAGAACTCCCTCTCAAACTCCCCTGTTAGCCGCCCTGTTTGCTGCCGCTGGGCGGCCGCTTTTATGGGCCCCTTGATCAGCCAAGCCCCGCCCCCTACTCAGGGCTCGGCGTCCTTCCCAGCACCCAGCCCCTGCCGGCCCCTACAAACCAACACACGAGAACACACAAGACCAACAAGGACAGATGCAAATACAGGTACCTTCTCCTCCAATGAGGACTCCCTCTCAAACTCCCCTGTTAGCCGCCCTGTTTGCTGCCGCTGTACCGCTGCCTGGCTGGGCGGCCGCTTTTATGGGCCCCTTGATCAGCCAAGCCCCGCCCCCTACTCAGGGCTCGGCGTCCTTGCCAGCACCCAGCCCCTGCCGGCCCCTACAAACCAACACACGAGAACACACAAGACCAACAAGGACAGATGCAAATACAGGTACCCTTCTCCTCCAATGAGAACTCCCTCTCAAACTCCCCTGTTAGCCGCCCTGTTTGCTGCCGATGCTCGCAGCTGTACCGCTGCCTGGCTGGTCGGCCGCTTTTATGGGCCCATTGATCAGCCAAGCCCCGCCCCCTACTCAGGGCTCGGCGTCCTTCCCAGCCCCTGCCGGCCCCTACAAACCAACACACGAGAACACACAAGACCAACAAGGACAGATGCAAATACAGGTACCTTCTCCTCCAATGAGAACTCCCTCTCAAACTCCCCTGTTAGCCGCCCTGTTTGCTGCCGCTGCTCGCAGCTGTACCGCTGCCTGGCTGAGCGGCCGCTTTACGGGCCCCTTGATCAGCCAAGCCCCGCCCCCTACTCAGGGCTCGGCGTCCTTCCCACCCCCTGCGGGCCCCTACAAACCAACACACGAGAACACACAAGACCAACAAGGACAGATGCAAATACAGGTACCTTCTCCTCCAATGAGAACTCCCTCTCAAACTCCCCTGTTAGCCGCCCTGTTTGCTGCCGCTGCTCGCAGCTGTACCGCTGCCTGGCTGGGCGGCCGCTTTTATGGGCCCCTTGATCAGCCAAGCCCCGCCCCCTACTCAGGGCTCGGCGTCCTTCCCAGCACCCAGCCCTTGCCGGCCACTACAAACCAACACACTAGAACACACAAGACCAACAAGGACATATGCAAATACAGGTACCTTCTCCTCCAATGAGAACTCCCTCTCAAACTCCCCTGTTAGCCGCCCTGTTTGCTGCCGCTGCTCGCAGCTCTACCGCTGCCTGGCTGGGCGGCCGCTTTTATGGGCCCCTTGATCAGCCAAGCCCTGCCCCCTACTCAGGGCTCGGCGTCCTTCCCAGCCCCTGCCGGCCCCTACAAACCAACACACGAGAACACACAAGACCAACAAGGACAGATGCAAATACAGGTACCTTCTCCTCCAATGAGAACTCCCTCTCAAACTCCCCTGTTAGCCGCCCTGTTTGCTGCCGCTGTACCGCTGCCTGGCTGGGTGGCCGCTTTTATGGGCCCCTTGGTCAGCCAAGCCCCGCCCCCTACTCAGGGCTCGGCGTCCTTCCCAGCACCCAGCCCCTGCCGGCCGCTACAAACCAACACACGAGAACACACAAGACCAACAAGGACAGATGCAAATACAGGTAACTTCTCCTCCAATGAGAACTCCCTCTCAAACTCCCCTGTTAGCCGCCCTGTTTGCTGCCGCTGCTCGCAGCAGTACCGCTGCCTGGCTGGGCGGCCGCTTTTATGGACCCCTTGATCAGCCAAGCCCTGCCCCCTACTCAGGGCTCGGCGTCCTTCCCAGCCCCTGCCGGCCCCTACAAAGCAACACACGAGAACACACAAGACCAACAAGGACAGATGCAAATACAGGTACCTTCTCCTCCAATGAGAACTCCCTCTCAAACTCCCCTGTTAGCCGCCCTGTTTGCTGCCGCTGGGCGGCCGCTTTTATGGGCCCCTTGATCAGCCAAGCCCCGCCCCCTACTCAGGGCTCGGCGTCCTTCCCAGCCCCTGCCGGCCAATACAAACCAACACACGAGAACACACAAGACCAACAAGGACAGAT
This sequence comes from Chrysemys picta bellii, assembly GCF_011386835.1. Classification (NCBI taxonomy): domain Eukaryota; kingdom Metazoa; phylum Chordata; order Testudines; family Emydidae; genus Chrysemys; species Chrysemys picta. The sequence continues at coordinate 4,488 of NW_027053073.1, read as the reverse complement.
GCAAATACAGGTAACTTCTCCTCCAATGAGAACTCCCTCTCAAACTCCCCTGTTAGCCGCCCTGTTTGCTGCCGCTGCTCGCAGCAGTACCGCTGCCTGGCTGGGCGGCCGCTTTTATGGGCCCCTTGATCAGCCAAGCCCCGCCCCCTACTCAGGGCTCGGCGTCCTTCCCAGCACCCAGCCCCTGCCGGCCCCTACAAACCAACACACGAGAACACACAAGACCAACAAGGACAGATGCAAATACAGGTACCTTCTCCTCCAATGAGGACTCCCTCTCAAACTCCCCTGTTAGCCGCCCTGTTTGCTGCCGCTGCTCGCAGCTGTACCGCTGCCTGGCTGGGCGGTCGCTTTTATGGGCCCCTTGATCAGCCAAGCCCCGCCCCCTACTCAGGGCTCGGCGTCCTTCCCAGCACCCAGCCCCTGCCGGCCCCTACAAACCAACACACGAGAACACACAAGACCAACAAGGACAGATGCAAATACAGGTACCTTCTCCTCCAATGAGAACTCCCTCTCAAACTCCCCTGTTAGCCGCACTGTTTGCTGCCGCTGCTCGCAGCTGTACCGCTGCCTGGCTGGGCGGCCGCTTTTATGGGCCCCTTGATCAGCCAAGCCCCGCCCCCTACTCAGGGCTCGGTGTCCTTCCCAGCCCCTGCTGGCCCCTACAAACCAACACACGAGAACACACAAGACCAACAAGGACAGATGCAAATACAGGTACCTTCTCCTCCAATGAGAACTCCCTCTCAAACTCCCCTGTTAGCCGCCCTGTTTGCTGCCGCTGGGCGGCCGCTTTTATGGGCCCCTTGATCAGCCAAGCCCCGCCCCCTACTCAGGGCTCGGCGTCCTTCCCAGCCCCTGCCCGCCAATACAAACCAACACACGAGAACACACAAGACCAACAAGGACAGATGCAAATACAGGTACCTTCTCCTCCAATGAGAACTCCCTCTCAATCTCCCCTGTTAGCCGCCCTGTTTGCTGCCGCTGCTCGCAGCTGTACCGCTGCCTGGCTGGGCAGCCGCTTTTATGGGCCCCTTGATCAGCCAAGCCCCGCCCCCTACTCAGGGCTCGGCGTCCTTCCCAGCACCCAGCCCCTGCCGGCCCCTACAAACCAACACACGAGAACACACAAGACCAACAAGGACAGATGCCAATACAGGTACCTTCTCCTCCAATGAGGACTCCCTCTCAAACTCCCCTGTTAGCCGCCCTGTTTGCTGCCGCTGTACCGCTGCCTGTCTGGGCGGCCCCTTTTATGGACCCCTTGATCAGCCAAGCCCCGCCTCCTACTCAGGGCTCGGCGTCCTTCCCAGCCCCCAGCCCCTGCCGGCCCCTACAAACCAACACACGAGAACACACAAGACCAACAAGGACAGATGCAAATACAGGTACCTTCTCCTCCAATGAGGACTCCCTCTCAAACTCCCCTGTTAGCCGCCCTGTTTGCTGCCGCTGCTCGCAGCTGTACCGGTGCCTGTCTGGGCGGCCGCTTTTATGGGCCCCTTGATCAGCCAAGCCCCGCCCCTACTCAGGGCTCGGCGTTCTTCCCAGCACCCAGCCCCTGCCGGCCCCTACAAACCAACACACGAGAACACACAAGACCAACAAGGACAGATGCAAATACAGGTACCTTCTCCTCCAATGAGAACTCCCTCTCAAACTCCCCTGTTAGCTGCCCTGTTTGCTGCCGCTGCTCGCAGCTGTACCGCTGCCTGTCTGGGCGGCACCTTTTATGGACCCCTTGATCAGCCAAGCCCCGCCTCCTACTCAGGGCTCGGCGTCCTTCCCAGCCCCCAGCCCCTGCCGGCCCCTACAAACCAACACACGAGAACACACAAGACCAACAAGGACAGATGCAAATACAGGTACCTTCTCCTCCAATGAGAACTCCCTCTCAAACTCCCCTGTTAGCCGCCCTGTTTGCTGCCGCTGCTCGCAGCTGTACCGCTGCCTGGCTGGGCAGCCGCTTTTATGGGCCCCTTGATCAGCCAAGCCCCGCCCCCTACTCAGGGCTCGGCGTCCTTCCCAGCACCCAGCCCCTGCCGGCCCCTACAAACCAACACACGAGAACACACAAGACCAACAAGGACAGATGCAAATACAGGTACCTTCTCCTCCAATGAGGACTCCCTCTCAAACTTCCCTGTTAGCCGCCCTGTTTGCTGCCGCTGCTCGCAGCTGTACCGGTGCCTGTCTGGGCGGCCGCTTTTATGGGCCCCTTGATCAGCCAAGCCCCGCCCCCTACTCAGGGCTCGGCGTTCTTCCCAGCACCCAGCCCCTGCCGGCCCCTACAATCAACACACGAGAACACACAAGACCAACAAGGACAGACGCAAATACAGGTACCTTCTCCTCCAATGAGAACTCCCTCTCAAACTCCCCTGTTAGCCGCCCTGTTTGCTGCCGCTGCTCGCAGCTGTACCGCTGCCTGGCTGGTCGGCCGCTTTTATGGGCCCCTTGATCAGCCAAGCCCCGCCCCCTACTCAGGGCTCGGCGTCCTTCCCAGCCCCTGCCGGCCCCTACAAACCAACACACGAGAACACACAAGACCAACAAGGACAGATGCAAATACAGGTACCTTCTCCTCCAATGAGAACTCCCTCTCAAACTCCCCTGTTAGCCGCACTGTTTGCTGCCGCTGCTCGCAGCTGTACCGCTGCCTGGCTGGGCGGCCGCTTTTATGGGCCCCTTGATCAGCCAAGCCCCGCCCCCTACTCAGGGCTCGGTGTCCTTCCCAGCCCCTGCCGGCCCCTACAAACCAACACACGAGAACACACAAGACCAACAAGGACAGATGCAAATACAGGTACCTTCTCCTCCAATGAGAACTCCCTCTCAAACTCCCCTGTTAGCCGCCCTGTTTGCTGCCGCTGGGCGGCCGCTTTTATGGGCCCCTTGATCAGCCAAGCCCCGCCCCCTACTCAGGGCTCGGCGTCCTTCCCAGCCCCTGCCCGCCAATACAAACCAACACACGAGAACACACAAGACCAACAAGGACAGATGCAAATACAGGTACCTTCTCCTCCAATGAGAACTCCCTCTCAATCTCCCCTGTTAGCCGCCCTGTTTGCTGCCGCTGCTCGCAGCTGTACCGCTGCCTGGCTGGGCAGCCGCTTTTATGGGCCCCTTGATCAGCCAAGCCCCGCCCCCTACTCAGGGCTCGGCGTCCTTCCCAGCACCCAGCCCCTGCCGGCCCCTACAAACCAACACACGAGAACACACAAGACCAACAAGGACAGATGCCAATACAGGTACCTTCTCCTCCAATGAGGACTCCCTCTCAAACTCCCCTGTTAGCCGCCCTGTTTGCTGCCGCTGTACCGCTGCCTGTCTGGGCGGCCCCTTTTATGGACCCCTTGATCAGCCAAGCCCCGCCTCCTACTCAGGGCTCGGCGTCCTTCCCAGCCCCCAGCCCCTGCCGGCCCCTACAAACCAACACACGAGAACACACAAGACCAACAAGGACAGATGCAAATACAGGTACCTTCTCCTCCAATGAGGACTCCCTCTCAAACTCCCCTGTTAGCCGCCCTGTTTGCTGCCGCTGCTCGCAGCTGTACCGGTGCCTGTCTGGGCGGCCGCTTTTATGGGCCCCTTGATCAGCCAAGCCCCGCCCCTACTCAGGGCTCGGCGTTCTTCCCAGCACCCAGCCCCTGCCGGCCCCTACAAACCAACACACGAGAACACACAAGACCAACAAGGACAGATGCAAATACAGGTACCTTCTCCTCCAATGAGAACTCCCTCTCAAACTCCCCTGTTAGCTGCCCTGTTTGCTGCCGCTGCTCGCAGCTGTACCGCTGCCTGTCTGGGCGGCACCTTTTATGGACCCCTTGATCAGCCAAGCCCCGCCTCCTACTCAGGGCTCGGCGTCCTTCCCAGCCCCCAGCCCCTGCCGGCCCCTACAAACCAACACACGAGAACACACAAGACCAACAAGGACAGATGCAAATACAGGTACCTTCTCCTCCAATGAGAACTCCCTCTCAAACTCCCCTGTTAGCCGCCCTGTTTGCTGCCGCTGCTCGCAGCTGTACCGCTGCCTGGCTGGGCAGCCGCTTTTATGGGCCCCTTGATCAGCCAAGCCCCGCCCCCTACTCAGGGCTCGGCGTCCTTCCCAGCACCCAGCCCCTGCCGGCCCCTACAAACCAACACACGAGAACACACAAGACCAACAAGGACAGATGCAAATACAGGTACCTTCTCCTCCAATGAGGACTCCCTCTCAAACTTCCCTGTTAGCCGCCCTGTTTGCTGCCGCTGCTCGCAGCTGTACCGGTGCCTGTCTGGGCGGCCGCTTTTATGGGCCCCTTGATCAGCCAAGCCCCGCCCCCTACTCAGGGCTCGGCGTTCTTCCCAGCACCCAGCCCCTGCCGGCCCCTACAATCAACACACGAGAACACACAAGACCAACAAGGACAGACGCAAATACAGGTACCTTCTCCTCCAATGAGAACTCCCTCTCAAACTCCCCTGTTAGCC